>NC_053390.1:841177314-841411265 GCF_905171765.1 Bufo bufo
GTAGTATATATACAGTATACTGTCCTCTGTAGTGTGTATATTTACAGTATACTGTCCTCTGTAGTATATATACAGTATACTGTCCTCTGTAGTATATATACAGTATACTGCCCTCTGTAGTATATATATACAGTATATTGTCCTCTGTAGTATATATATACAGTATACTGTCCTCTGTAGTATATATACAGTATACTGTCCTCTGTAGTATATATACAGTATACTGTCCTCTGTAGTATATATACAGTATACTGCCCTCTGTAGTATATATACAGTATACTGTCCTCTGTAGTGTGTATATTTACAGTATACTGTCCTCTGTAGTATATATACAGTATACTGTCCTCTGTAGTGTATATATATACAGTATACTGTCCTCTGTAGTGTATATATATACAGTATACTGTCCTCTGTAGTGTATATATACAGTATACTGTCCTCTGTAGTATATATACAGTATACTGTCCTCTGTAGTATATACAGTATACTGTCCTCTGTAGTATATATATACAGTATACTGTCCTCTGTAGTATATATACAGTATACTGTCCTCTGTATATATATATACAGTATACTGTCCTCTGTAGTATATATACAGTATACTGTCCTCTGTAGTATATATACAGTATACTGTCCTCTGTAGTATATATACAGTATACTGTCCTCTGTAGTATATATTCAGTATACTGTCCTCTGAAGTGTATATACAGTATACTGTCCTCTGTAGTATATATACAGTATACTGCCCTCTGTAGTATATATACAGTATACTGTCCTCTGTAGTATATATACAGTATACTGTCCTCTGTAGTGTGTATACAGTATACTGTCCTCTGTAGTATATATACAGTATACTGTCCTCTGTAGTATATATACAGTATACTGTCCTCTGTAGTATATATACGGTATACTGTCCTCTGTAGTGTATATATACAGTATACTGTCCTCTGTAGTATATATATAAAGTATACTGTCCTCTGTAGTATATATATACAATATACTGTCCTCTGTAGTATATATACAGTATACTGTCCTCTGTAGTATATATACAGTATACTGCCCTCTGTAGTATATATACAGTATACTGTCCTCTGAAGTGTATATACAGTATACTGTCCTCTGTAGTATATATACAGTATACTGCCCTCTGTAGTATATATACAGTATACTGTCCTCTGTAGTGTGTATATTTACAGTATACTGTCCTCTGTAGTATATATACAGTATACTGTCCTCTGTAGTATATATACAGTATACTGTCCTCTGTAGTATATATATACAGTATACTGTCCTCTGTAGTATATATATACAGTATGCTGTCCTCTGTAGTATATATACATTATACTGTCCTCTGTAGTGTATATACAGTATACTGTCCTCTGTAGTATATATACAGTATACTGTCCTCTGTAGTATATATATACAGTATACTGTCCTCTGTAGTATATATATATACAGTATACTGTCCTCTGTAGTATATATATACAGTATACTGTCCTCTGTAGTATATATATACAGTATGCTGTCCTCTGTAGTATATATATATACAGTATACTGTCCTCTGTAGTATATATATACAGTATACTGTCCTCTGTAGTATATATATACAGTATACTGTCCTCTGTAGTATATATATATACAGTATACTGTCCTCTGTAGTATATATATATATACAGTATACTGTCCTCTGTAGTATATATACAGTATACTGCCCTCTGTAGTATATATACAGTATACTGTCCTCTGTAGTGTGTATATTTACAGTATACTGTCCTCTGTAGTATATATACAGTATACTGTCCTCTGTAGTATATATACAGTATACTGCCCTCTGTAGTATATATATACAGTATATTGTCCTCTGTAGTATATATATACAGTATACTGTCCTCTGTAGTATATATACAGTATACTGTCCTCTGTAGTATATATACAGTATACTGTCCTCTGTAGTATATATACAGTATACTGCCCTCTGTAGTATATATACAGTATACTGTCCTCTGTAGTGTGTATATTTACAGTATACTGTCCTCTGTAGTATATATACAGTATACTGTCCTCTGTAGTGTATATATATACAGTATACTGTCCTCTGTAGTGTATATATATACAGTATACTGTCCTCTGTAGTGTATATATACAGTATACTGTCCTCTGTAGTATATATATATACAGTATACTGTCCTCTGTAGTATATATACAGTATACTCTCCTCTGTAGTATATATACAGTATACTGTCCTATGTAGTGTGTATATTTACAGTATACTGTCCTCTGTAGTATATATACAGTATACTGTCCTCTGTAGTGTATATATATACAGTATACTGTCCTCTGTAGTGTGTATATATATAGTATACTGTCCTCTGTAGTGTATATATATATACAGTATACTGTCCTCTGTAGTATATATATACAGTATACTGTCCTCTGTAGTATATATACAGTATACTGTCCTCTGTAGTATATATACAGTATACTGTCCTTTGTAGTATATATATATATACAGTATATTGTCCTCTGTAGTGTATATATATACAGTATACTGTCCTCTGTAGTATATATACAGTATACTGTCCTCTGTAGTGTATATATATACAGTATACTGTCCTCTGTAGTGTATATATATACAGTATACTGTCCTCTGTAGTATATATACAGTATACTGTCCTCTGTAGTATATATACAGTATACTGTCCTCTGTAGTATATATATACAGTATACTGTCCTCTGTAGTATATACACAGTATACTGTCCTCTGTAGTATATATACAGTATACTGTCCTCTGTAGTATATATACAGTATACTGTCCTCTGTAGTATATATACAGTATACTTTCCTCTGTAGTATATATACAGTATACTGTCCTCTGTAGTATATATACAGTATACTGTCCTCTGTAGTGTATATATACAGTATAGTGTCCTCTGTAGTATATATACAGTATACTGTGCTCTGTAGTATATATACAGTATACTGTCCTCTGTAGTGTATATATACAGTATAGTGTCCTCTGTAGTATATATACAGTATACTGTCCTCTGTAGTATATATATACAGTATACTGTCCTCTGTAGTATATATATATACACAGTATACTGTCCTCTGTAGTATATATACAGTATACTGTCCTCTGTAGTATATATATACAGTATACTGTCCTCTGTAGTATATATATACAGTATACTGTCCTCTGTAGTATATATATATATACAGTATACTGTCCTCTGTAGTATATATATACAGTATACTGTCCTCTGTAGTATATATATACATTATACTGTCCTCTGTAGTATATATACAGTATACTGTCCTCTGTAGTGTATATATATACAGTATACTGTCCTCTGTAGTATATATACAGTATACTGTCCTCTGTAGTATATATATACACAGTATACTGTCCTCTGTAGTATATATATACAGTATATTGTCCTCTGTAGTATATATATACAGTATACTGTCCTCTGTAGTATATATATATATACAGTATACTGTCCTCTGTAGTATATACAGTTGTGTTCAAAATAATAGCAGTGTGTTTAAAAAAGTGAATAAAGCTCAGATTCCTTCTAATGGCTTCTATTTCCATCCACACAGATGCATTGGGAACACTACACATTCTACACTACAAATCAAAACATGAAGAAAAATATCTAAAATTTGTGTTGTTCCTCTAAAAAATTTAAGAAAAGTGAATATTATACTATTAAAAAAAATAGCAGTGTTTGTCGTCTTCTTTACAAACACTCACTATATAAACTGAGAAATGTCTGAAGCTTCTCTTCCCTCTGAATCCCGTCACTAATACTCAGTTGTATACCCGCTGTCTCTGAGACCTGCTGGACGTCTGTGCTGCTCGGAGTCACCACCTTCTGCCCCTGTGACCAGGTTCTCCAGCCCTGGAGGATCGGACCACATTCCACAGTTCTTCTCTAGTTCTTGGTTTTGCCTCAGAAACTGCATTTTTGATGTCACCCAGAAGTTTTCTATTGGATTAGGATCCGGGGATTGGGCCGGCCGCTCCATAACATCAGTCTTGTTGGTCTGGAGCCGAGATGTTGCCCGTTTACTGGTGTTTGGGGTCGTCGTCTTGTTGGAACACCCATTACCGTCATAGGTATTATCCAGCCGTGTCTCAGTTATTCCCACTATGTCATAGTCCTCCTCACACATCACTAATTCCAGTTCACCAGTTTTATTAGTCAGGCTTCTAACATTAATATACATACATTTGAGAGGTTTATGTATATTTTTTACCCTACACCTTTTCGTCCTACGTATAATGTAATTTCCCTCCCCCCAGTCCCACTACCTTGCCCCCCGGTCTCTATCTGCCCCTCCTATAATGTAATTTCCCTTCCCCCCAGTCCCTAGTTTAAACACTCCTCCAACCTTCTAGACATCTTCTCCCCAGCACAGCTGCCCCTTCCTCATTGAGGTGCAGCCCGTCCCTACGATGGAACCTGTACAGAGAAGTCGCCCAGTTCTCCAGGAACCCAAACCCCTCCTTCCTGCACCAGTTCTGGAGCCACTTGTTCCCCTCCCTAATCCCCCGCTGCCTTTCTTGTGTGGCTCGTGGTACAGACAGTATTTCAGAAAACACTACCTTTGAGGTCCTTGCCCTAAGCTTGTGACCTAAATCCCTAAAATCATTTTTAAGGACGCTCCACCTTCCTCTAACTTTGTCATTGGTTCCGATATGGACCATGACCGCTGGGTCTTCTCCAGCCTCTCCCAGTAATCTGTCAACCCGATCCGCCATGTGTCAAATTCGAGCGCCAGGAAGACAGCACAGCGCTGGTCGATCCCGGACAGATCGCCCTATCTGTAACCCTAATAATGGAGTCTCCCACTACTAGCACCCGTCTGCCCTGCTCTCCTGGTATCCTGCTTACTGGAGCTGACAACCCCCTGTCTGGCAGAGGAAGTGTCCGACTGCAGCAGTGCTGTCCCTGGACTGACAACCCCGTGTCTGGCAGAGGAAGTGTCCGGCTGCAGCAGTGCTGTCCCTGAACTGACAACCCCCTGACTGGCAGAGGAAGTGTCCGACTGCAGCAGTGCCGTCCCTGGACTGACAACCCCCTGACTGGCAGAGGAAGTGTCCGACTGCAGCAGTGCCATCCCTGAACTGACAACCCCCTGACTAGCAGAGGAAGTGTCCGGCTGCAGCAGTGCTGTCCCTGAACTGACAACCCCCTGACTGGCAGAGGAAGTGTCCGACTGCAGCAGTGCCGTCCCTGGACTGACAACCCCCTGACTGGTAGAGGAAGTGTCCGACTGCAGCAGTGCCATCCCTGGACTGACAACCCCCTGACTGGCAGAGGAAGTGTCCGACTGCAGCAGTGCCATCCCTGAACTGACAACCCCCTGACTGGCAGAGGAAGTGTCCGACTGCAGCAGTGCTGTCCCTGAACTGACAACCCCCTAACTGGCAGAGGAAGTGTCTGGCTGCAGCAGTGCTGTCCCTGAACTGACAACCCCCTGACTGGCAGAGGAAGTGTCCGACTGCAGCAGTGCCATCCCTGGACTGACAACCCCGTGTCTGGAAGAGGAAGTGTCCGGCTGCAGCAGTGCTGTCCCTGAACTGACAACCCCCTAACTGGCAGAGGAAGTGTCCGACTACAGCAGTGCCGTCCCTGGACTGACAACCCCCTGACTGGCAGAGGAAGTGTCCGACTGCAGCAGTGCCATCCCTGAACTGACAACCCCCTGACTAGCAGAGGAAGTGTCCAGCTGCAGCAGTGCTGTCCCTGAACTGACAACCCCCTGACTGGCAGAGGAAGTGTCCGACTGCAGCAGTGCCGTCCCTGGACTGACAACCCCCTGACTGGCAGAGGAAGTGTCCGACTGCAGCAGTGCCGTCCCTGGACTGACAACCCCCTGACTGGCAGAGGAAGTGTCCGACTGCAGCAGTGTTGTCCCTGAACCGACAGTTCTTCTTGTTTTTTTAGGGTAATAACAGGTAAGGTGTGGCAGTTTAGTTGTGCCAGCCAGTAGGTAAATTACTGCATTTTCTTCCAGCATCCATCGGAGGGCGCCGCGCTGTGCAGCACAAGGGTCTCAGCCTTCCGGCTGGGTAATTTATTGTATGTTCCCAGCATTTGTGGTTGTGTTCATTACCACATTTAAGTACAATTCTGTTTTGGCAAAAGCTGGTGTTGGAGACTTTCCTCTTTCGTGACTTCGCTGTTTCCTGGGGAGCCTACCCCGGTAAACGGCCTACATCTTGGCATAGTCGCTCGTTCGTGACTTCGCTGTATCCTGGGGAGCCTACCCCGGTACACATCTTACATCTTGGCATAGTCGCTCGTTCGTGACTTCGCTGTATCCTGGGGAGCCCACCCCGGTACACGGCCTTCATCTTGGCATAGTCGCTCGTTCGTGACTTCGCTGTATCCTGGGGAGCCCACCCCGGTACACAGCCTACATCTTGGCATAGTCACTCGTTCGTGACTTCGCTGTTTCCTGGGGAGCTCACTCCGGTACACGGCTTACATCTTGGCATAGTCGCTCGTTCGTGACTTCGCTGTTTCCTGGGGAGCCCACCCCGGTACAAAGCCTACATCTTGGCATAGTCGCTCGTTCGTGACTTTGCTGTTTCCTGGGGAGCCCACCCCGGTACACAGCCTACATCTTGGCATAGTCACTCGTTCGTGACTTTGCTGTTTCCTGGGGAGCCCACCCCGGTACACAGCCTACATCTTTGCATAGTCGCTCGTTTGTGACTTCGCTGTTTCCTGGGGAGCCCACCCCGGTACACAGCCTACATCTTGGCATAGTCGCTCGTTTGTGACTTCGCTGTTTCCTGGGGAGCCCACCCCGGTACACAGCTTACATCTTGGCATAGTCGCTCGTTCGTGACTTCGCTGTATCGTGGGGAGCCCACCTCGGTACACGGCCTACATCTTGGCATAGTCACTCGTTCGTGACTTCGCTGTATCCTGGGGAGCCCACCCCGGCACACGCTTACATCTTGGCATAGTCGCTCGTTCGTGACTTTGCTGTTTCCTGGGGAGCCTACCCCGGTACACGGCTTACATCTTGGCATAGTCGCTCGTTCGTGACTTCGCTGTTTCCTGGGGAGCCCACCCCGGTACACAGCCTACATCTTGGCATAGTCGCTCGTTCGTGACTTCGATGTTTCCTGGGGAGCCCACCCCGGTACACGGCTTACATCTTGGCATAGTCGCTCGTTCGTGATTTCGATGTTTCCTGGGGAGCCTACCCCGGTACAAAGCCTACATCTTGGCATAGTCGCTCGTTCGTGACTTTGCTGTTTCCTGGGGAGCCCACCCCGGTACACGGCTTACATCTTGGCATAGTCGCTCGTTCGTGACTTCGCTGTTTCCTGGGGAGCCCACCCCGGTACACAGCCTACATCTTGGCATAGTCGCTCGTTCGTGACTTCGATGTTTCCTGGGGAGCCCACCCCGGCACACGCTTACATCTTGGCATAGTCGCTCGTTCGTGACTTCGCTGTATCCTGGGGAGCCCACCCCGGTACACAGCTTACATCTTGGCATAGTCGCTCGTTCGTGACTTCGATGTTTCCTGGGGAGCCTACCCCGGCACACGCTTACATCTTGGCATAGTCGCTCGTTCATGACTTCGCTGTATCCTGGGGAGCCTACCCCGGTACACGGCTTACATCTTGGCATAGTCGCTCGTTCGTGACTTCGCTGTTTCCTGGGGAGCCCAACCCGGTACACGGCTTACATCTTGGCATAGTCGCTCGTTCGTGACTTCGCTGTTTCCTGGGGAGCCCACCCCGGTACACGGCTTACATCTTGGCATAGTCGCTCGTTCGTGACTTCGCTGTATCCTGGGGAGCCCACCCCGGTACAAAGCCTACATCTTGGCATAGTCGCTCGTTCGTGACTTTGCTGTTTCCTGGGGAGCCTACCCCGGTACACAGCTTACATCTTGGCATAGTCGCTCGTTCGTGACTTCGCTGTATCCTGGGGAGCCCACCACGGTTCACAGCGTACATCTTGGCATAGTCGCTCGTTCGTGACTTCGCTGTATCCTGGGGAGCCCACCACGGTACACGGCTTACATCTTGGCATAGTCGCTCGTTCGTGACTTCGCTGTATCCTGGGGAGCCCACCCCGGTACAAAGCCTACATCTTGGCATAGTCACTCGTTCGTGACTTCGCTGTATCCTGGGGAGCCCACCCCGGTACACGGCTTACATCTTGGCATAGTCGCTCGTTCGTGACTTCGCTGTTTCCTGGGGAGCCCAACCCGGTACATGGCTTACATCTTGGCAGAATCGCTCGTTCGTGACTTCGCTGTTTTCTGGGGAGCCCACCCCGGTACAAAGCCTACATCTTTACATAGTCGCTCGTTCGTGACTTTGCTGTTTCCTGGGGAGCCCACCACGGTACACAGCCTACATCTTGGCATAGTCGCTCGTTCGTGACTTCGCTGTATCCTGGGGAGCCCACCACGGTACACGGCTTACACAGCTACAATAGAAGAAGGGGCTCCAACAAGGACTCTCCAAACACTGGACGCTGGCCCAACGAGTCCCACAGCACTATTGATCAGTACTGCCACACGTACAATCAGTATGAAGTACTCAAACGTAGAGAAATGGTCTGGATGTACAAACTCGGTTCTATTAATCTGCACGGCCTTAACGAGGTTGCAGAAAGCGTTTTATAATAACTTTCTGTATGACTTGTTACCTTGTTACTGTTATTTACATCTTTTACTGCACTGACACCTAGTGGCCCTTTCTAGATACTACACATCTCCAGTGAGGTCTGCACAGTAGAAGGCACTAACAATCCACTGACCCCCTGGCAATAATTTGAACAATATTTTTAACAATTCTAGTTTCTATTATGAGAGAGTCCAATTGTTTCATCATTTTTATACTTTTTTTCTATCACTTTTTACATTTGCTGTCCCTTTGTAAACTAATTATTATTCATTCATTCACTTGCTCTTGTTAACATATTCCACCCCCTCCAAAAACTGTCTATGTAAACTGGGTACTTGTACCTTTTTGTATCATATTTCCTGATCTGAGGAAGTGACCGTTCCGGCCCAGAAACGCTTAATCTGTGGACCTTCCTGGTTGTTCCACTGCTGACCTGAATCTTCTTCCACGACACCTAACAATTGATCAGCAGTACCTCGCCATTGTGAGGCTTCACGCAGGATGTTCTCAGACGGAAGTGGCCCCTGAGCTTACAGTGTTACTGAGTGTCATCAGCAGGTTGTATTAGAGATACAGAGACTGGAAGAGTCACAGAAAGGCAGAGACGTGGACGTCCTGTGGCCACATCCCACACTGATGACCACTTCATTGTGAACAATGCCATGCGGATGATGAATGCCACACAACTCCAGGCACATGTAAGGGAGGTGAGAGGCATCCAAGTGTCATGTCAGACTATTGAAAACCGTTTACATCAGCGTGGTCTGCGTGATAAACGACCTGCAAGGTACCTGACCACATCACCAGGCACAGGCCTCATCGTCTTGGGCCAGGGAGCATCTACGCTGGAGGAGGGACCAGTGGCCTCAGTGCTGTTCATTGATGAAAGGCGATTCACACTGAGCAGAAATGATGGCCACCAACGATGTTGGAGACGTCAAGGAGAGCGCTCAGCATCAGCCACTGTAGTCACCAGACGAGTCTTCAAGAAGAGTGGGACACCGTGCCTCAGCAGACAATAAGGCGACATGTGAACAGCAGGAGACGTCGTTGTCAAGCTGTAATTGATGCTCAAGGCCACAGGACAAGTTCTTAAGACACTGACATTTTGTGGCGGTGTACCCAGCACTGGTGGTGGTTATTGGAATCTCTATTGGAATCCTAGTCTTTCCCTTCACTCTCCCTGACAGTAGAAAAAAAGCTTGATTGATCTCTGACTCTCCCTGATTGATCTCTGACTCTCCCTGATTGATCTCTGACTCTCCGTGATTGGTTTCTGACTCTCCCCAATTGATTTCCTTTATATCTCTGACCTCCCGATATATATACCCACCTGTACTCTCCGATCCTCACAGGACCTCCTCCTCTACTCTTATCACAACCTGCCCCCCCCCCCCCCCCGTACATGTCTGATCTCCCGGTACACCCCCACCCGTACTCTACGATCCTCTTAGGACCTCCGCCTCTAGATAAGATAAGATAAGATGCCACAATTTATTGTCACTGCAATACAATGTGATACAATGTACAATACAATGAGATGCTGTTTGGAGCAATCCTAGATGCCATGGACAGAGGAACAAGAACTGACATTTAAACTAAAGCACTACACTAGAAAAGCATTACACTAGAAAACAAAACAAAACATTGCACTAGAAAGCATTACTATTCCTAGTCCACAGCATATATATAGCAAGAGCAAAGTAGGAAGTGCTTCTGAGTATATATACACCCTGATCAGACACCACTGCAGACAAGAGATCATCATGGGGTCATGGATGCAGCAGTCACTTTCAGTCTGTGGTAGTTTCTATCCTAGGAAGGGGCAATAGTCTCCGAGCATTTAGGAGACTGATTGCTTTGGGGTAAAAGCTGTTCTTCAGCCTAGTGGTGCGGGCGTGTAGGGCTCTAAGACGCCTACCAAAGGGTAGTGGAGTGAAAAGGCTCTTATCACAAACTGCCCCCACCCCCGTATATATCTTTCCTTCCAATACACCCCCACATGTAATCTCCGATCCTCACAGGACCTCCTCTTCTACTATCATCACAACCTACCCCCCCTTGTACATCTCTGACCTCCTGATACACCCCCACATGTAATCTCCGATCCTCACAGGACCTCCTCTTCTACTCTTATCACAACCTGCCCCTCCGTACATCTCTGACCTCCCGATACACCTCCACATGTAATCTCTGATCCTTACAGGACATCCTCCTCTCCTCTTATCACAACCTGCCCCCTCCGTACATCTCTGATCTCCCGATACACCCCCACATGTAATCCCCGATCCTCACAGGACCTCCTTGTAACGGACCGTTTCAGCAGACAAGGGGTTAAAATCCGTTCAGGCGATAAGCCCCTTTCTGAGAGACAGGCACAGCTACTGCAGGATACACCAAACTCCCGAACTGGATACAAAATAGCACTCCAAACTGGAACCTCACGAATAGCTGCTAGCAGACGAACAGGAATCAGCTTACACTCCTGGCAATCAGTCTCTAACAGCATACAGCGGATCCCCCCAATAACGAGACAAGGCTCCGTGTTGAGGGTCAAGCAGTGGTCTGACTGTACTTCAAGTACAGCCTCTTTTATTCATAAACCACAAACATAGTACTGCCCACAGGGGTTTGAAATACAACCAATCAGTAATTTACAACACATACAATGTAAGTACAGCAACCAATCGTTCACGCCCCCAGAGGACCAGAATGAAGACAGCGACACAGGACAGATACAACACATCCCCACAATGCATCATGGTTTCCTCCTCTCTGTCCTGGAGACAACCAAGGAGCAATCCAATTATCTCTCAGGACAAAGGGAAATCGCCAATACACATGTGAGGACAACAGAACAGACATCACCATTTAAACACACAATGGGACAATGGCACAATAGAAACACACCCAGCATATTCCTCCCAAGCTGACAAGTTACACTTATTATAAATTGTTACAACTTTGTGAGTTTACATTGTCCATACATATAACTTACATCAATTTAAACAGTATAACTTGGGGACAAACCTATCTAAAATTCACTTGAATAGGTTCAGGGGTTTAAAAGTCAGTATGGGCCGTAATCCTGAGGCAAGAGGCTTTTAAACAGGCCTCTCCAAAACCCAGTGGCGAGGTTGGATTCGCCACACTCCTCTTCTACTCTTATCACAACCTGCCCCCTCCGTACATCTCTGACCTCCCGATACATCCCCACATGTAATCTCCGATCCTCACAGGACCTCCTCTTCTACTCTTATCACAACCTGCCCCTTCTGTACATCTCTGACCTCCCGATACATCCCCACATGTAACCCCCGATCCTCACAGGACCTCCTCTTCTACTCTTATCACAACCTGTCCCCTCCGTACATCTATGACCTCCCGATACACCCCCACCTGTACTCTCTGACCCTCACAGGACCTCCTCCTCTCCTCTTATCACAACCTGCCCCCCCTTTCATCTCTGACCTCCCAATACACCCCCACATGTAATCTCCGATCCTCACAGGACCTCCTCCTCTCCTCTTATCACAACCTGCCCCCCTTTAATCTCTGACCTCCCGATACACCCCCACATGTAATCTCCGATCCTCACAGGACCTCCTCCTCTCCTCTTATCACAACCTGCCCCCCCCTTTCATCTCTGACCTCCTGATACATTCACACATGTAATCTCCGATCCTCACAGGACCTCCTCCTCTACTCTTATCACAACATGTCCCCTCCGTACATCTCTGACCTCCTAATACACCCCCACCCATACTCTCCAATCCTCTTAGCACCTTCTACTCTTATCACAACCTGCCCCCCCCAGTACATCTCTGACCTCCGAATACACCCCCACCCGTAATCTCCGATCCTCACAGGACCTCCTCCTCTACTCTTATCACAACCTGCCCCCCCAGTACATCTCTGACCTCCTAATACACCCCCACCCGTACTTCCGATCCTCACAGGACCTCCTCCTCTACTCTTATCGCAACCTCCCCCCCCCCCCGTACATCTCTGACCTCCTGATACATCCCCACATGTAATCTCTGATCATCACAGGACCTCCTCCTCTACTCTTATCACAACCTGCCCCCTGTACATCTCTGACCTCCTAATCCACCCCCACCCGTACTCTCCGATCCTCACAGGACCTCCTCCTCTACTCTTATCACAACCTGTCCCCCGTACATCTCTGACCTCCTAATACACCCCCACCCGTACTCTCCGATCCTCACAGGACCTCCTCCTCTACTCTTATCAAACCTCCCCCCCCCCGTACATCTCTGACCTCCTGATACACCCCCACCCGTACTCTCCGATCCTCACAGGACCTCCTCCTCTACTCTTATCACAACCTGCCCCCCCAGTACATCTCTGACCTCCTAATACACCCCCACCCGTACTCTCCAATCCTCACAGGACCTCCTCCTCTACTCTTATCACAACCTACCCCCCCCCCCCCCCGTACATCTCTGACCTCCTAATACACCCCCACCCGTACTCTCCAATCCTCACAGGACCTCCTCCTCTCCTCTTATCACAACCTCCCCCCCCCCCCGTACATCTCTAACCTCCTGATACATCCCCACATGTAATCTCTGATCTTCACAGGATCTCCTCCTCTACTCTTATCACAACCTGCCCCCCGTACATCTCTGACCTCCTAATCCACCCCCACCCGTACTCTCCGATCCTCACAGGACCTCCTCCTCTACTCTTATCACAACCTGCCCCCCGTACATCTCTGACCTCCTAATCCACCCCCACCCGTACTCTCCGATCCTCACAGGACCTCCTCCTCTACTCTTATCACAACCTGTCCCCCGTACATCTCTGACCTCCTAATACACCCCCACCCATACTCTCCGATCCTCACAGGACCTCCTCCTCTACTCTTATCAAACCTGACCCCCCCCCAGTACATCTCTGACCTCCTAATACACCCCCACCCGTACTCTCCGATCCTCACAGGACCTCCTCCTCTACTCTTATCACAACCTGCCCCCCCAGTACATCTCTGACCTCCTAATACACCCCCACCCATACTCTCCGATCCTCACAGGACCTCCTCCTCTCCTTTTATCACCTCTTCCCACAATCGTCTCATAGATTTCTTCCCTGCATCCCCCGCACTCTGGAACTTTTTTACAGGGCTGCCAACCAGAATTTTCTGGACAAATCACAGACAGCCAACATTTATATAGACAAATGGGAAAACCATAATGAATGATAAAGATTCCCTCCATGTCTGTAGCTGTTTACTGATGAGATCTGAGATTTACCACCACAATTACCAGTCACCTGCCTCAGGAAAATGATGGACACATCAATTATTATTCACAGACGTCACCTATTTTTACGGACTGTGCAGAAATTTCTGGACGGGTTGGCAACCCTGCTCTCTACCACAGCACATCAAAGGAGACACAGAAACTACCCACACAGAGGTCACTAAGGGGTTAACTGTGTGACCAGCATCCAAACTGTGACATCATCACACCACCTAATCTACCAGGGATCAGCTGTTCTGAAACTACAACTCCCAGAATCCTCTTTTCACTTCTATGGGAGTTACAAGAATAGCAGAGTAAAGCCTGGTCAGTGATTCACGGACAGCATACGTCCCCATTCATTTTAATATGTGTATTCACACATCAGTGTTTTAGCGCGGTCCGTGGTTCCGTGTTTTCAGCACAGATGTATGCTCTATTTTTTCCGTGTTCACGGATCCATCACGTCCATTATAGTTTATGGGTCCGTGAAAACCACGGATGCTATCCGTGTTGCATCCGTGTTTCACGGATCATTAAGAAGAGATGCTTTGAAAATTATTTTTTAGCTGTTCAGTGTCAGTAAAACACGGATGCAACACGGACAGCAAAAAACGGACCCAACACAGATCCTTAACGGACAGCTTTACGGATGCATCACTGACCACCTGCTCACGGATTTGAGCGCGGACACTGACTTGTGAATAAGGCTTAATTGTGCATGCTGGGAGTTATAGTTTCACAGCAGCTGGAGTGCCGAAGATTCCTGTTCCCTGTAATATACTGTGCTGAGCTCCGCCCCTCATGTGACTTATCACATGATTGTGACATCATCACAGGTCCTTTACCTACCAATTAATATAATCTGTAGTGCTGATCTCCGCCCCTCATGGACTGATCACATGACTGTGACATCATCACAGGTCCTTCACCTCTTAGTATATATGAGCTCCAGAAAAGATCCAGGTCAGGTGTGTATGGCTGGTAGTCACAGCGCAGTATACAGCAGGTATATGTTCTGGGGGTGAGGGGCGTGTCCTGTGTTCTCTTAATGTCAGGGTGAAGGCGGTGAGGGGCGTGTCCTGTGTTCTCTTAAGCCTCATGGAGACGTCCGTGGAACACGGTCCATGAGATTCCGGACTGGCATTGCAGGAGCGCACGGCGTCATTGGTTGCTATGACACTGTGCGCTTTGTGCCGCCGCCTCAGTACAGTAATACACTCGTATGATCTATACGAGTGTATTACTGTACAGCAGCAGCAGCACGAAGCGCATGGTGTCATAGCAACTAATGACACAGTGCGCTCCTGCAATGCCAGTCCGGAATCTCACAGACCATGTTCCATGGACGTCTGCATCAGGCTTTAATGTCAGGGTGAAGGCGGTAAGGGGCGTGCCCTGTCTTCTCTTAATGTCAGGGTGAAGGCTGTGAGGGACGATAGGGAGTGTGAGTGTAGTACCCTGGAGCAGGGCTACTGTGAAGTCTGGACATTTGCCCCTGTTTCTCCTATGCGAAGTTATAAATGTCTTACTTTATTTCACTTCAAAGGGTTAATGTGCACTGTATATTACTGTGTAACTGTTATATGTGATATATATCCTGTTTATTATCACTGTATTTTTATGGCTCTGTGAAAAGGGTTAATGAATACTGAAAGACTATTAGGACTTTGAATGAGAAGCTAGTAATTTTCCACAGCTGCTATAGGGTTTAAAGAAGAGCATGTTTTGGAGGATAAAAGCCAGACGTTGTTTACCACCAATCCAGACAGACTGACCTTGTGACCGTCTGGTTTAGCTCTGTTGTTATGTCTGGAAACTGTGTTTGGTAAAAACTGCTGTGACATTGTCATTGAAGCTGTAATGTTAGTCTATGACAGACGGAAAGTGTTACATTGTATCTGTGCTGAGCTTCTCCACTCCACCCCTCCCACTAGAAGATTCTAGTTGAGCCAGAAGCTGTATATAAGGAGAGCAGTCAGAGCCTCTAGTGTGCTGCAGTTAGGACCAGTGCTTGGAGGGGAGACTCTGCCAGACTACTGAGTGACCAGAAGAAGACGCTGAGATGGGGATACTCTGCCACAGACCGTGGGTCACCAGCCTTCTCAAGAGAGAGGGACAGCTAGCTCAGGCCTGTCCTCAGCATCAAACCCTTCTTCTGCCAGGGAGGAGACTGGAGAAGCCAGCCCTATGCCTTGTCTCAGGGAGGAGACTGGAGAAGCCAGCCCTATGCCTTGTCTCAGGGAGGAGACTGGAGAAGCCATCCCTATGCCTAGTCTCAGGGAGGAGACTGGAGAAGCCAGCCCTATACCTTGTCTCAGGGAGAAGACTGGAGAAGCCAGCCCTATGCCTCATCTCAGGGAGGAGACTGGAGAAGCCAGCCCTATGCCTCATCTCAGGGAGGAGACTGGAGAAGCCAGCACTATGACTCGTATCAAGGAGGAGACTGGAGAAGCCAGCCCTATGCCTCATCTCAGGGAGGAGACTAGAGAAGCCAGCCCTATGCCTCGTATCAAGGAGGAGACTGGAGAAGCCAGCCCTATGCCTCATCTCAGGGAGGAGACTGGAGAAGCCAGCCCTATGCCTGGTCTCAGGGAGGAGACTGGAGAGGCCAGCCCTATGCCTCATCTCAGGGAGGAGACTGGAGAAGCCAACCCTATGCCTCACTTTTATTGTTTTGTACCTGAATTCCTCCAGTAAAGAAGCCCCCTGGTTACTGCAGACCCTGATTCTCTGGTCTTATTGCCCACTGGGGTGCACCACGCCTTACCATCCCTTCCGGAGAGCAGCAACACGTGGTGACACCTTGACACTGTCTGGAGGAATCAGCGTAGTTTTGGAGCCACCCCAAACCCAGCCACTGCATTTCCCGCGTTCACTTTATGTCGGGCTGAAGACTGTGAGGAGGGTGTCCTGGTTGGGAGTCCAAGTGTTATGCTTATTAGGAGACACTAAAAGACTCCTTAATAAGTGAGCAGTGAGACTATTGACTCTTTACTGTAAGAGCAGTGAGACTATGGACTCTTTACTGTAAGAGCAGTGAGACTATGGACTCTTTACTGTAAGAGCAGTGAGACTATGGACTCTATACTGTAAGAGCGGTGAGACTATGGACTCTATACTGTAAGAGCGGTGAGACTATGGACTACTACTCTCTGTTTTTCCACAGGATTACACAATAGTGGACTTCTGTTACTCCCATCATCCATCTCCATGAGTCAGGTGGGTGGAGCCGGACTCCTCACCCTCTGGTACATGAACAGAAGATCCTAGGACTCACCAGCAAGATCACTGAGCTGCTGACTGGAGAGGTGACACTGCTGGGAATGCTGGGAGGTTCTGGGTGGGGGTCTGGAGGGGTCTGGGTGATGATGGTGTCATTGTGTTGTCAGGTTCCTGTAAGGTGTCAGGATGTCCATGAAGGAGTGGGAGTATATAGAAGGACACAAGGATCGATACGAGGACGCCATGATGGAGGACCACCGACCCCTCACATCACCGGGTAAGAGGAGTCTATATATGTATATGGGCACAGGCTGGCACTGGGGGGGGTGTTATTACCCCCATGTGTATGATGTACACAGATTAATACTTTTATACTGTAATGTATGGAGATGACACGGTAAAACAGGTCACTCCCCTTTCTGGTAATGGTATTGGTTATCATGTATTTATAAGATAGTGGGTGCAAGAACTGGGGCCATTCAATCACAATTAAGAAGGCGGGGCTAGTAGAGGAAGCAGGAGCATTGAGTGGCTTGGCCACACCCTCAGTGCACTTAACACCTCATGGTATTGCGCTCACCAGTATTACTGAATTTACTGACTGTATTGGACGTGTCTGAGTTAGCAGTTCTCCTTCTGTTTTCTCTCTGGTTCCCTCCTTCCTGATCTCATTGAACCCCCCATCCTAGGACATGTTCTATACTGAGGAAAGAAGGGAAGGCAGGTCTCTGGATGGAAGAGCAGCTCTAAGACTGGGGTTTCCATGTGGGTGACCGGATTAGCTTGGGGTTCAGCTGGAGCAGAACATTGTAATTTAGGCCCCAATCACTAAACCTAGAAGTGAAGGAGCTGAGAGAAGTGTCTGGTCTATAGACCAGTGTTTCCCAACCAGCGTGCCTCCAGCTGTTGCAAAACTACAACTCCCAGCATGCCCGGACTGCATTTGGCTGTGCGGGCATGATGGGAGGTGTAGTTTTGCAACAGCTGGAGGCACACTGGTTGGGAAACACTGCTATAGACAGATCTACAGGAGGCCATGTATTCAGTCACTGTGTGCTTGTGTCTCCACAGACGGACTCATGGAAGGAAATCCCCCCGAGAGATGTCCCCGTCCTCCGTATTCCCAGGACCATCAAGAGGAGAAGCTCCCAGAGAACTATCAGGTACAGTCAGGTCCATAAATATTGGGACATGGACACAATTCTAACATTTTTGGCTCTATACACCACCACAATGGATGTGAGATGAAACGGACAAGATGTGCTTTACCTGCAGACTGTCAGCTGTAATCTGAGGGATTTACATCCAAATCAGGTGAACGGTGCAGGAATTACAGCAGTTTGCATATGTGCCTCCCACTTGTTAAGGGACCAAAAGTAATGGGACAGAATAATAATCATAAATCAAACTCTCACTTTTTAATTCTTGGTTGCAAATCCTTTGCAGTCAATTACAGCCTGAAGTCTGGAACGCATAGACATCACCAGACGCTGGTTTCATCCCTGGTGATGCTCTGCCAGGCCTCTACTGCAACTGTCTTCAGCTCCTGCTTGTTCTTGGGGCATTTTCCCTTCAGTTTTGTCTTCAGCAAGTGAAATGCTCAATCGGATTCAGCTCAGGTGATTGACTCGGCCATTGCAGAACATTCCACTTCTTTCCCTTAAAAAACTCTGTGGTTGCTTTTGCAGTATGCTTTGGGTCATTGTCCATCTGCCCTGTGAAGCGCCGTCCAATGAGTTCTGAAGCATTTGGCTGAATATGAGCAGATAATATTGCCCGAAACACTTCAGAATCCATCCTGCTGCTTTTGTCAGCAGTCACATCATCAATAAATACAAGAGAAGCAGTTCCATTGGCAGCCATACATGCCCACGCCATGACACTACCACCACCATGCTTCACTGATGAGGTGGTATGCTTAGGACCATGAGCAGCTCCTTTCCTTCTCCATACTCTTCTCTTCCCATCACTCTGGTACAAGTTGATCTTGGTCTCATCTGTCCATAGGATGTTGTTCCAGAACTGTGAAGGCTTTTTAGATGTCGTTTGGCAAACTCTAATCTGGCCTTCCTGTTTTTGAGGCTCACCAATGGTTTCCATCTTGTGGTGAACCCTCTGTATTCACTCTGGTGAAGTCTTCTCCTGGTTGTTGACTTTGACACACATACACCTACCTCCTGGAGATCTGGCCAACTGTTGTGAAGGGTGTTTTCTTCACCAGGGAAAGAATTCTTCGGTCATCCACCACAGTTGTTTTCCGTGGTCTTCCGGGTCTTTTGGTGTTGCTGAGCTCACCGGTGCGTTCCTTCTTTTTAAGAATGTTCCAAACAGTTGTTTTGGCCAGGCCTAATGTTTTTGCTATCTCTCTGATGGGTTTGTGGTGTTTTTTCAGCCTAATGGTGGCTTCACTGATAGTGACAGCTCTTTGGGTCTCATCTTGAGAGTTCACAGCAACAGATTGCAAATGCAGATAACAGACTGTAAATGAACTCTGGACCTTTTATCTGCTCATTGTAATTGGGATAATGAGGGAATAACACACACCTAGCCATGGAACAGCTGAGAAGACAATTGTCCCATTACTTTTGGTTCCTTAACAAGTGGGAGGCACATATGCAAACTGCTGTAATTCCTACACCGTTCACCTGATTTGGATGTAAATCCCTCAAATTACAGCTGACAGTCTGCAGGTAAAGCACACCTTGTTTGTTTTATTTCACATCCATTGTGGTGGTGTATAGAGCCAAAAATGTTAGGATTGTGTCCATGTCCCAATAATTATGGACCTGACTGTAGATGGAGCTGAGCCCTATACACATCTATATAGGGGGCTCCTGCAGTCATGGAGGGGTCATAGATGGTGGGGGTCTCTTATGTGGATCTGTTAGATTTCCCACCCGTCTGCTGTATTGTACTGAATTGTTACAGATGACAAATCAGGGGGAAGATCTGACTGATATTAAAGTGGAGGATGAAGAAGAGCGGATGATGGGCGATCCCCCGTGTAAGAGTGAGGTGGAGGAGGACCTTCCAGCCCATGTGACCACAGGTATGTGATACTGGATGGAGAAGGTGGATTCAGAGGTCCCATCTTGGAGCTACACTAAGGCTGAGGATGGAGGCAATTATCAGGAATGAATGTTTGTCCGATCGCCTGTTCCTGATAATTGCCCGGTGTAAAGATGCTGCAGTCACTCCTTTGTGGTATAATTGTATATTTGTAGCGGTCTAAGGAGGGAGAGACCGCAAAGCAGGATTCAAGTACAGTACAGCGGACAAGGAAACTGAAGCAAAAGCCGGTTTTATTAAAGAACCAGATGTAACTGCCGGAAAATCGGATTAACGGTATAAACAGGTTTACACAGATTACATGAACACGAGTTTGAATAAATGCGTTCCCCAGTATACACATCAGAGTCCAGGCTACACTCAGCTAGTATACTCCTATCTAGCCCTGCTACCCAGGGGACGCTTCTGCAGCGCACTGACTAAGTCCCTGACTCTATAACCTATCACAGATCAGCACCGGTGCCACTCACAGTTCTGCAGATTCTCTTGGATCCCATAAGATGCAGTCTGCTCCAGGTCCGGTTGCTTGCTTGTCTGTCTTTCTCTCTCTGGTTACAGCAGATGCAGCCCACTCCTCTGTAACACACTGTGCAGTCTTTTTCTCTGGGTCACAGCTACAGCACTTCAGTTCAGAATCTATCTTGGACTGTCTCCAGCACAGTTCAGCTTCTCAGGACTCCATCAGTCAGGCTCCATGTCCCATCACTAGCCTTTACTTGGCTCCTAACATGGCAGCCATCCTCTCACAGCTCTCAGGACACTCTCAACTCCAGTCAGAACTCCAACCCCGGGAACTTCTGGCTCCTCCTACCTCTTGGGCATCTCAGCAACAGTTCAGTTTTCTCATTCTCAGAGCCACAGTGACCTCTAGTGGCTGAAATAAGTAATCACAGTCTATGTAACACCATATTGTAAGATATCTGTGCAAAGAACAGTATTCTAGGGGCTGACCCTTACATGCCCCCCCACTTTAAAGGTGGCCGTCCTCGGCCTTGCTATATAGTCCATGGAAAACAAAGGGGTTAATGGAACATTTAAACGGCAGTACAACATTGTCCACCATTCCTACAGGCAGACCAAATGAACTCATCAGCAGTGTACCTGTTTGGTGGAACCCCTGCAGTAGACCTACTGGATCTCCGAAGGTCTTGACTTTCTGCTAGGACCTGACTTTCTCCACTGGTAGCTGTTAACCTGGGTTCTTCCTGGACAGGAGATCTGGATGTGGTCGCGGGTTCTTCGGACCGGCATGGCCGTAGCATATTCCTATGTAGAGTCCGTGAGGCAAACTCCTCCTTTTCAACCTGCACTTTGTAAGCCGGACCATCGGGATACACTCCCTTGCTCACTTTGTATGGCCGTACCTCCCAACACTCGCTCAAATCGCCTCTGGGACGTTTCTCTCGCAGAATTACCACAGATTGGTGTGCTGGGACTCTCTTCCGGGTCCCACAAAATCGGATCCGCTGTTGAAATGCTGTCTGGGTAGGTTTGTGTGGAGTGGCTTGCTCCCAATAATCCAGAGGTTCTGGGTGTCCAGGCGGCTTACTCCAACACTCTCTGGCGAAATGTCCTATATTTCCACACCGCCAACATTGTGCTCTTCGACGGCCCCCTCTCTGCCTGCGTGCGGGAGGCGCCCCTAGAACTTGATGGGGAGGCAACTTAAGGGGAGGACATTCTGGTGTAGGAACCTGCAGGGTCGCCTGATAGGCTTGTTGTCGGGCCGGACAGGCTGCCTCAGGGAGATAACACGACTCCATCCGTTTTTCCAGGAGCGTCAACTTTTCGTGCATAGCACTCAGAGCGCTCTGTAAGTCTTGTACCACTCTGACTAGGACCTCTTCGCTCTTTGTAACCCTGTGGGGTGTGACGGTCTGGGTCCGTACCACTCCGGACGCATAACTTTCCTCTTTACTCCGCGCCACTGCCTCTGCCAATATTTGTCGGAAGGTTAGGGCAGGGTCCACCCTGACTCGTTCCCGCAGGGCCTGTCTCAGGGGAGTTCTGTAGAGTCCCAGAATGAATTGTTCCCGCAGTATACGGTCCACGGGCCCCAGGCCGGTTACTCCGTCTGCCTCTTTTTTCTGTATCTCGCCCAATATTCCCTGTAATGCCATCGCATATTGTGAGACCCCTTCCTCTTCTCGCTGAATCCGGTAAAAGAACGTTGCCCGGAGGTGCCCCGCACTAGTCGTCTCACCGTATATTTCTTCTAGAAAATCCACAATCTCTTCCAACGTTCTACGGGTGGCTTCTGGTTGTAGGAAAACAGTCTTCCGGGGGCAGTGCTGAGAAATAGTGGAGCTCAGTGTCGGACTGGGCTGTCTAGGGCCCAGCAGTTAAATCTATTTTGGGGGCCCAAATATTACCTGCTCACAGAGCAGCAAGACGCTACAAGATGATTGGGGTCCTTGCAGCAACTTTGAGAAGGCAGGTCCCTGGGAAAGGAGGACACTGGATGTCCTGTCTCTGTACCTAGAAGACATCTGTACCTAGAGAAGAGCTACTAAACTGGTCCATGGATTGCAGGATAAAACTTACCATGAAAGGTTAAAGGACCTTAATATGTATAGCTTGGAAGAAAGAAGAGACCGAGGGGATATGAGAGAAACTGCTAAATACATAAAGGGAATCAACTCGGTAAAGGAGGAGAGCATATTTAAAAGAAGAAAAACTACCACAAGAGGACACAGTTTTAAATTAGAGGGGCAAAGGTTTAAAAGTAATATAAGGAAGTATTACTTTACTGAGAGAGTAGTGGATGCATGGAATAGCCTTCCTGCAGAAGTGGTAGCTGCAAATACAGTGAAGGGGTTTAAGCATGCATGGGATAGGCATAAGGCCATCCTTCATATAAGATAGGGCCGGGGGCTATCCATAGTATTCAGTATATTGGGCAGACTAGATGGGACAAATGGTTCTTATCTGCCGACACATTCTAGGTTTCTATGTTTCTATCTCAGCCACATGAACGATTCCCTAATAAACTGGGGAGTTTCTTAAATATGACGCCTAGTTTTTTATATGAACTTAGGCTGTTTGAGGTGCGGTGCCCATCTGTGCCACTGGTGCAGTAAGTATGTGCCACTGGGGCAGAAGGGGCCCGGCCTGCTCAGGGGCCCACTGGGGGATTCACATATACCCCTGTAGGCCAGTCCAAGCCTGATAGAGCTGTGTGGGGAGGAATGATCGTAGTTTTAGAGAGCTCAGGTTGTGCAGGAACTTCACGGTAACTCGGCTCACAGCGGAGATTCTGTCTTGTCTTTGCATCTTTTATAGTTTTTCTCAATCTCTTGGACACACAGACGCGTCGGTAATCTCCGAGTGACAATGACATACAGAGCAGTGGGTGACCGTGGTAACAAGCAATGGCGGATTATAATAGGACCGTTTGGGTCTCCAGCCCCGGCCCAGTGTCAATGAGGGGCCCATTGCCACCCCAAACGCCCCAGTGCCGTTACATATTTACATTCTCATTTATCACTATGGCAGCTGTGAGAGTTATAGTCCATACATATATACAGTTGCAAGAAAAAGTATGTGAACCCTTTAGAATGATCTGGATTTCTGCACAAATTGGTCATAAAATATGATCTGATCTTCATCTAAGTCACAACAATAGACAATCACAGTCGGCTTAAACTAATAACACACAAAGAGTTAAATGTTACCATGTTTTTATTGAACACACCATGTAAACATTCACAGTGCAGGTGGAAAAAGTATGTGAACCCTTGGATTTAATAACTGGTTGAACCTCCTTTGGAAGCAATAACTTCCACCAGACGTTTCCTGTAGTTGCAGATCAGACACAACGGTCAGGACTAATTCTTGACCATTCCTCTTTACAGAACTGTCTCAGTTCAGCAATATTCTTGGGATGTCTGGTGTGAATCGCTTTCTTGAGGTCTTGCAACAGCATCTCCATCAGGTTAAGGTCAGGACTCTGACTGGGCCACTCCAGAAGGCGTATTTTCTTCTGTTTAAGCCATTCTGTTGTTGATTTACTTCTATGCTTTGGGTCGTTGTCCTGTTGCAACAACCATCTTCTGTTGAGCTTCAGCTGGTGGACAGATGGCCTCAAGTTCTCCTGCAAAATGTCTTGATAAACTTGGGAATTCCTTTTTCCTTCGATGATAGCAATCCGTCCAGGCCCTGACGCAGCAAAGCAGCCCCAAACCATGATGCCCCACCACCATACTTCACAGTTGGGATGAGGTTTTGAGGTTGGTGTGCTGTGCCTCTTTTTCTCCACACATAGTGTTGTGTGTTTCTTCCAAACAACTCCACTTTGGTTTCATCTGTCCACAGAATATTTTGCCAGTACTGCTGTGGAACATCCAGGTACTCTTGTGCAAACTGTAAACGTGCAGCAATGTTTTTTTGGACAGCAGTGGCTTCCTCTGTGGTGTCCTCCCATGAAATCCATTCTTGTTTAGTGTTTTACGTATCGTAGATTCGCTAACAGGGATGTTAGCATATGCCAGAGACTTCTGTAAGTCTTTAGCTGACACTCTAGGATTCTTCTCCACCTCATTAAGCAGTCTGCGCTGTGCTCTTGCAGTCATCTCTACAGGACGGCCACTCCTAGGGAGAGTAGCAGCAGTGCTGGACGTCCTCCATTTATAGACAATTTGTCTTACCGTGGACTGATGAACAGCAAGGCTTTTGGAGATACTTTTATAACCCTTTCCAGCTTTATGCAAGTCAACAGTTCTTAATCGTAGGTCTTCTGAGAGCTCTTTTGTGCGAGGCATCATTCACATCAGGCAATGCTTCTTGTGAAAAGCAAACCCAGAACTGGTGTGTGTTTCTTATAGGGCAGGGCAGCTGTAACCAGCACCTCCAATCTCATCTCATTGATTGGACTCCAGTTGGCTGACACCTCACTCCAATTAGCTCTTGGAGATGTCATTAGTCTAGGGGTTCACATACTTTTTCCACCTGCACTGTGAATGTTTACATGGTGTGTTCAATAAAAACATGGTAACATTTAACTCTTTGTGTGTTATTAGATTAAGCAGACTGTGATTGTCTATTGTTGTGACTTAGATGAAGATCAGATCACATTTTTTGACTAATTTGTGCAGAAATCCATATCATTCCAAAGGGTTCACATACTTTTTCTTGCAACTGTATATATATAAGTAATATACTCACTATATGAAATGATACTGCTCAGTGTTAGTTTTGAACCTAGGTTGAACGTTCTCATATTTCCCTGTCTCTTGGCATGTTAGGACTCTTTTACACTACTGTTTTTTGTTTCCGTTTTGCGGGCCGTTTTTTGCAATCCGTATAACGTCCGTATACGGAACCATTCAGTTCAATGGTTCCGCAAAAAAAACGGAATGTACTCCGTATGCATTCCGTTTCCGTATTTCCGTTTTTCCGTTCCGTTGAAAGATAGAACATGTCCTATTATTGCCCGCAAATCACGTTCCGTAGCTCCATTCAAGTCAATGGGTCCGCCAAAAAAATTTAACACATACGGAAATGCATCCGTATGTCTTCTGTATCCGTTCCGTTTTTTCTGAACCATCTATTGAAAATGTTATGCCCAGCCCAATTTTTTCTATGTAATTATTGTATACTGTATATGCCATATGGAAAAACGGAACGGAACAACGGAACGGAAACAGAAACACAACGGAAACAAAAAACGGAACAACGGATCCGTGAAAAACGGACCGCAAAACACTGAAATAGCCATACGGTAGTGTGAAAGAGGCCTTAACCTGAGAATGGATGGACCCTGAAGGCCGTCTGTGATTGTGCTATACTTGCATAATACAAAGGAAAGGGGAGCATTACCTACTGATTGGTTACACAATAGTAATGGCTGAAAAGCCGCAATGTCGTCAGTTCTAAATCAATTTATCCAGAAGTTCTCGACGTGTTTTTAAGGATAATTCTCCCAAGTGTCCGGTGTAGGTGTCCAAAGGAGGCCTGTGTTTGGGAACATGAACTTTTACCTTGATTACTGTCCAAATGACATAAATCCTAGTTACATAATGATGAGATGTATGCAAATGTATCAGGTGTAATTATCCAATCCTAGATAGTGTAACCACCCTGGAGACCCCCAGTTACTCCCATAGTAATAAAGGTTTGGAGACAGTCCTCAGATCTCCTCAGATACAACTCCTATCATTGTGTCTGTGCTATCGGCCAATTGTACCTGAACGTAGAACTGACATTTTCTGGAGGCCCCAGCGAGATATCCAACCAGCCGGTCCAGGACTGAACCACAGGGGAGCAGCACCCAGGGATTGGGGAACGCAAAGCCATTGACTCGCTGCTTTGTGGGCTGTGCCTCAGGATCAGTCCGACGGATATCATTCAGCTGGAAGGGGATGAATTGGATTGAGTTATGTTATTATATTATACATGATTCTGCTACTAACCTGCTAAAACTGTAGATAGCGTGTGTTTGATGATGTGAATTTAGTTTTGTTCTCTGGTGTCCTGTGAAGAGTTAACTGAACTCGGGGGGGGGGGGCGGTGAAGTGGCTGCTTTTGGAAACAGAAGTGGTCCATGTGATTCTGGAAAAGGCCCTGAGTCAGGGGCCAGTTACTAAAATACTACGCTTGTATTACGCTTAGGGTTAGTGTGGAGACGGGACACTCTGCGCGCTGCGGAACACGTGTGTCTTGTAAAGTACTAAAATACTATCCAGTAACTAACTGTACATGGTAACATACTATCCGGTAACTTACTGTACATAGTAACATACTATCCGGTAACTTACTGTACATAGTAACATACTATCCGGTAACTTACTGTACATAGTAACATACTATCCGGTAACTTACTGTACATAGTAACATACTATCCGGTAACTTAGTATACATAGTAACATACTATCCGGTAACTTAGTATACATAGTAACATACTATCCGGTAACTTACTGTACATAGTAACATACTATCCGGTAACTTACTGTACATAGTAACATACTATCCGGTAACTTACTGTACATAGTAACATACTTTCCGGTAACTTACTGTACATAGTAACATACTATCCGGTAACTTACTGTACATAGTAACATACTATCCGGTAACTTACTGTACATAGTAACATACTATCCGGTAACTTACTGTACATAGTAACATACTATCCGGTAACTTAGTATACATGGTAACATACTATCCGGTAACTTACTGTACATAGTAACATACTATCCGGTAACTTAGTATACATGGTAACATACTATCCGGTAACTTGCTATACATAGTAACATACTATCCGATAACTTACTATACATAGTAACATACTATCCGGTAACTTACTGTACATGGTAACATACTATCCGGTAACTTACTGTACATGGTAACATACTATCCGGTAACTTACTGTACATAGTAACATACTATCCGGTAACTTACTGTACATAGTAACATACTATCCGGTAACTTACTGTACATAGTAACATACTATCCGGTAACTTACTGTACATAGTAACATACTATCCGGTAACTTAGTATACATAGTAACATACTATCCGGTAACTTACTGTACATAGTAACATACTATCCGGTAACTTATTATACATGGTAACATACTATCCGGTAACTTATTATACATGGTAACATACTATCCGGTAACTTAGTATACATAGTAACATACTATCCGGTAACTTAGTATACATAGTAACATACTATCCGGTAACTTAGAGCTGCAGTGTACTGCTTTGGATACAATACAGAAAGGTCTGATGTATGAGGAATACGTATTACTTTTGGACTGTCTTTATCTGTTTTTTGTGCATTTATTTGTGGTACAGAGTTTGTCTAGAGGCGAGGTTAGTGCGCGCCTCCCGTCCAGGACTCGCGCTCATTTCCTACATACGGCTTCCAGAAGTATAGCCTGACCCAGCTAGGAAACCTCTGTAGCCGAAGATAAAATACATCGCAGGAATACCCAAAGGTCGGGGATCGCTGCCCTCACCAGGTTACTACGGGAACTAGTTCCAGCAAGTGAGACGGGTTGTCCCAGGATTACACGGAAGCGCTGAGAGGTCAGAGGGATGCAGCAGCAGATGGAGCTGAGGTGCGAGGCGCTGACTGGGACCTGAGGCATGTAGGCTGGAGATAGCCTACCTCTAAGGTAAAGGATGGGACATGACGAAAACTGCTCTGCTCCTGTTAATAACTAACGCTGTGGAAGCTGACCTCTCCCCGGGGTCACATTGACCTGCTGCAGTAATTAACCCTATAGGCTCTGCTTTCCACCTATCTGAAGGGTAAGGCCGAGTTCCTATCCCATCCGTCTCATGTATGCATGCAGTGGCATCCTTTATCATAGAGTTTGAGAGAAAAATGTATATCTTAACGTCTAGATTTTTTCTACTGGACTCTGCAGGATAGTAACTATAGCTTTCAGAACACGGAGACACTAAAACATCATTATTTTTCATTTCAAATATGCTATTATTGTGTTAAAGTGAAATACATTTAAAAAAGTAGACATATTAGGTATCGCCGTGTCTGTAACAACATGCTCGATAAAAATATCACATGACCTAACCCCTCAGGTGAACACCGTAAAAAAAATTATAAAAACTTTGCCAAAAAATCTATTTTTGTCACCTTATATCACAAAAAGTGCAACACTAAGCGATCAAAAAGGTGTATGTCCCCCAAAATAGTACCAATCAAACCGTCACCTTATCCCGCAAAAAATGTAATACCCTATTTAAGACAATCGCCCAAAAAATAAAAAAATCTATGGCTCTCAGACTATGGTGACACTAAAACATCATTTTTTTGGTTTAAAAAAATGCTATTATTGTGAAAACTTAAATAAATAAGAAAAAGTATACATATTAGATATTGCCACGTCCGTAATGATCTGCTCTATACAAATATTACATGACCTAACCCCTCAAAACAACCAATTTTTTTGGTCACCTTGCCCCATAAAGTGTAATAATGAATGATCAAAAAATCCTATGTACCCAAAAATGGTACCAATGAAAACCTCAACTCTTTCTGCAAAAAACGAGCCCCTGCACAAGACGATCGGCAGAAAAATAAAAAAATATGGAGTTCAGAAAATTGAGACACAAAAACATAATTTCTTTTTCAAAAATCCTTTATTATGTAAAATTGAAACAAACAAAGAAAGTAGACATATTTGATATCATTGCGTCCGTAACAACCTGCTCTATAAAAATAGCACATGATCTACCCTGTCAGATGAATCTTGTAAAAAATAAAAACAGTGCCAAAACAGCCATTTTTGGGTTACCTTGCCTCACAAAAAACATAATATAGAGCAATTAAAAATCATATGTACCCCAAAATAGTACCATTAAAACTGGAACCTTATCCCCTAGTTTCGAAAATGGGGTCACTTTTTGGGAGTTTCTACTGTACGTGTGCATCAGGGGGGCTTCAAATGGGACATGGCATCTAAAAACCAGTCCAGCAAAATCTGCCTTCCAAAAACCATATGGCGCTCCTTTTCTTCTGCGCCCTGCCGTGTGCCCGTATAGCAGTTTACGACCACATATGGGGTGTTTCTGTAAACCGCAGAATCAGGGTAATAAATATTGAGTTTTATTTGGCTGTTAAACCTCAATGTGTAATTAAATGGAAAATCTGCCAAAAAAGTGAAATTTAGAAATTTCATCTCCATTTTCCTTTAATTCTTGTGGAACACCTAAAGGGTTAACAAAGTTAGTAAAATCAGTTTTGAGTAACTTGAGGGGTGTAGTTTCTAGAATGGGGTCATTTTTGGGTGGTTTCTATTATGTAAGCCTCACAAAGTGACTTCAGACCTGAAATGGTCCTTAACAGGTGGGTTTTGGAAATTTTCTGAAATATATTTTAAAAATTGCTTCTAAACTTCTAAGCCTCTAATGTCCTAAACAAATAAAATGTAATTTACAAAATGATGCCAACATAAAGTAGACATATGGGGAATGTTAAGTAATACATTTTTTCTGAGGTATCACTTTCTGTTTTAAAAGCAGAGAAATTGAAATTTAGACAATTGCAAATTTGGTAAATTTGGGATTTTTTCATAAATAAAGGTGAAAAATATTGACTGAAATTGACCGCTATCGTGTGTGACGAGAAAACAATCTCAGAATGGCCTGGATAAATAAAAGCTTTCCAAAGCTATTACCACATAAAGTGACACTGGTCAGATTTGTAGATTTTGACCTGGACACTGGGGCATCAATGACCCTTGGTCATGAAAGGGTTAACATTCCCCATATGTCTCCTTTATGTTTGGATCATTTTGTGAATGCCATTTTATTTTTTGGGGACGTTACAAGGCTTAGAAGTTTAGAAGCAAATCTTGAAATTTTTAAGAACATTTCCAAAACCCACTTTTTAAGGACCAGTTCAGGTCTGAAGTGACTTTGTGAGGCTTACATAATAGAAACCACCCAAAAAAGACCCCATTGTAGAAACTACACCCCTCAGGTTCCACAAGAATTAAAGGAAAATGGCGTTTATGTGCAAATAGCACGTATATAGCCGTATGGCAGTCGGGAAGGGGTTAAAAAGTGGGTTTTGATAATTTTTGGAAAAATTTCAAGATTTGCTTCTAAACTTCTAAGCCTTCTAAGGTCCCAATAAAATAAAATGGCATTCACAAAATGATCCAAACATGAAGTAGACATATGAGGAATGTAAAGTAATAACTATTATAGGAGGTATCACTAGCTGTTTTAACAGCAGAGAAATAGAAATTTGGAAAGTTACACATTTTAGTAAATTTGGGATTTTGTAAAAAATGAAATATATTGACTGAAATTTACCACTATCATGAAGTACAATGTGTGACGAGAAAACAATCTCAGAATGTCCTGGATAAGTAAAAGCGTTCCAAAGCTATTACCACATAAAGTGACACTGGTCAGATTTTCAAAAAATGGCCCAGTCCTTAAGGTGAAAAATGGCAGGGTCCTGAAAGGGTTAATATTTACTAGAAAAAAATAAATATGGGGTAGAATGCAAAAAGGGGGATGGTCAAGGCAAATGGAGAGAAGGGGCCCAAGATGGGTAAACAGCCCCGGGTCTATGATAAGACCGTCCAAACCTTCTCCCCTGCCTCCACAGCGGCAGCAGCACGGACGAGGCTGGAGATGTGCGGCTGTCTATCGGCAGTAGTCACCGCACAGCTGGATAGCCACTGTCAGCAGGAGGCCTGTGAAAATCCTCATGGATACATGCCTTACTAATTCTCACAAAGGTCATGTTTTCTACACTTGTGGGGGACAATTTTGCCTGCTTGGATGTGGCCACTTCCCTGCCGTGCTTCTGTGAGACGACTCTGGAGGCTGGGCAAGAAAGAACAGAGAGTCTGCAGCCCCAGAAGTCCATGTGGTCAGGGAAGGGGCACAGTCCAGGTAGGACTGAACCTAGTTGTTCAGGCAGTGCACATCTGTTTGCTGATTATCGTCAGGTTGGCGTGGCACATGAATAGACTATTCCATCATGTTGATGATACTGACCTGCTGCTGCTGATACTTGTAGGGTTGTCAGAGACCGTGGGAGAGAGTTGACTCAGAGGAGGCAGAGTGGGGCCTCCTGGTCAGAGTCGGAGGTTGCAGGCACCCGCTCGCTGAAAGCTGCAGTAAGCTGGGCCCAGAGCGTGTCCTGGTAAGACAACAATTTTGCCTCCCTTTCAATATCGGGAAAACTTTCCCCCATTTCCTTTTCTTGTGAGGGTCTATAATCATGGCTGTCCAGTAATCACTGTCCATTACGGCCCATTCACGCGGCCGTATGAACGGGTCCGCACCCGTTTGCAATTTTGCGGAACAGGTGCGGAGCCATTCATTTCAATGGGGCTGCAAAAGATGCGGACAGCACACGGGGTGCTAAACGCATCCGTAATTCGGTTCCGCGCCCCTGCAAAAAAAAAAGATAGAATGTGTCCTATTCTATTTGATAGTGCTGGCTATGTGCGGTCCGCAAAATATGGAATGCACATGGGCCGGTATCCGTGTTTTGCGGATGCGTAAAACTCTACAGTCGTCTGAATGAGCCCTTATGCTAACAACACACTTGTCAGAATGGAAGCAAGCAAACATGCAGCTTGCCATGCTCATGAACATGCCCGAGAACCCTGTTCTTTCAGGCTCTGCCCTCAATGAGGTGGTTGTCGCCATCCTGATCAGCAGCAGTAGCAGCACAAGTCATTGATGAACTGCCACGTTATTTTTCTTGATATATGTAGAATGTGCCGTTGCGTACTGCTGGTAGCATTCTGCTGCACCTGGTAGCCTGTGTCACATGGCCTGTTATAGGGGGGCTTACAGCCCTTATCATCTCTCCCACTGCCTGAGTGATCTCACTATGGAGGTATGTGGGGGCTTGGCTGTGAGTTGTATCTTAGCACCTCTCAGACCGTGTTCACACACCGTAGGGAGTCTAGTGGTAGGACCCATGCCACGCTTAACGGCGGTGCAAAAGGGCTCCGATGTGTTCCTGACCGGAATACATTGGCTAAAGTCTCAGTTCTTAACATCAGCCTGAGGGATTAGCCCATGTTGTCAGGTGCATATCATTGTGGGGCACCTTTCGCAGTGATTTATGTATTTTTATATTTGCATCCACACATTATCCCATCTTGTGTAGGATGCCTTTGTGGTGCATGTGCTCCGCTGCCGACGTCCTCCATTGGATGCATTTTTGCTTAGGGATTGCCGTTAGCAACGGATCACATGCGGGGGAATTGCTCCCCCGGTTATAAACACGCCACAGTGTTTGGAGTTTTTGAGCATTTCCTCCCATTCAGGCCACTTTATTTTCCGTTATTTTTCTTGTATGTCCTTGTATCTTTACCTTGTGATAACTGTATTCTTTGTGCTCTAAATGATTTCACAACCTCAGGAGAAGTATTTTGTATGTTTGTGTGTTACTTCTGTGAGTGCTAGAGAGAGCAGGTCATTGGAGTTACCTAGTTTAAGGCATTTTTCCGCCTAATATGACAAGTGGTGGCAGATTATTTTCCTTTGATGTGGATGTCCAATAGCTGAAGGGAGAAGATTTAGCGTAACTCTGTGGCTCAAAGTAGCAGTGTGGAAGATTGATCCTTTAGGCTGACATCCTAAGTCTAAGTCGTGACCCTGACGGGAAGTATAAAGACTCAAGAAGTGTAGCTGAAGAAAGCTGTATAAAGTTAGACATAAGGAGGCCAAACATATTATCAAGGTCGCCAAGGCATCAAAGGAAGAAGAAACGGCCAAATCTGTTAAGAAAGGAGATAAAAACTTCTTCAGGTATACTAGTGATAGAAAGAAAAACAGTGGGATTACTAAAATTTGAAATTGGGGAAATAACTCTGTTGATGGGGATGAGGCTGTCGCTGAGCACTCAAATAGTTCCTTCTGTTCAGTATTTTCAGTAGGCATCCCTCAAAATCATGATTTGTATGGGCAGGGCAGTCCCAGTAGTTGTAAGAGAGGAGCCCCAGTGTTTTTGGAGGCTGTTGTTATAGGTGATTTGCTTAACTCTTAAAAACAAACAAGGCCATGGGTCCAGATGGACTACAGTCTGTGATTTTTTTCTCTTGTAACGAATTTGTTTAACCAGTCCCTCTTAACAGGTGATGTTCCTGAAGATTGGAGAATGGCCAGTGTTGTCCCCATCCACAAGAAGGGGAGCAGAGAGAAGGCTGGAAACTACAGACCAGTGAGCTTCACATCTGTAGTAGTAAAATAATGGAAAGCCTCCTAAATAAAAAGATAATTGACCACCGAAAACCCAACTCCTTTTTGGACCCAAAACAACAGGGCTTTACTGAGAGACGATCATGTCAAACTAATCTTATTGATTTTCTTTGACTGTCACAAAAGTGTTGGATGAAGGAGATGCCGTGGATATTGTCTACCTGGATTTTAGCAAACCCTTTGATACAGGTCCACATAACGAGCTGATGGATGAATTACTGAAGATTGGACTTCCTCCTTGAATAGTCCAGTGGATCCGGGGTTGGCTGTTGGATAGATTCCAGAGTGTTGTTTGGACTTCAGAAGAGAAGGATTTAGGTGTCCGGATGTCAGACAGCTTACGAAATGAGTGCACAGTGCAGATAGGCAGCAGGGAAAGAAGGCAGGAGGCTTGGCTGTATAGCCAAAGGTATAACTAGTAGGAAGAGAGAGATTGTAATCCCGCCGTATAGAGCGAGACATCTGGAATACTTATCCCGCTGTATAAAGCGCCAACCACATCTGGAATACTGTGTCCAGTTCTGGAGACCCCCACCTACAAAAAAAAACCATTGATAAAATAAAATGGGTGCAGGGAGGACATGACGGAGACCGTTATATATGTTACAGGAGAGAAGAAGAGAAAAGGAGGACATGACGGAGACCTTTATATATGTTACATGAGAGAAGAAAAGAAAGGGAGGACATGATGGAGACCTTTTATATATGTTACATAAGAGAAGAGGAGAAAGGGAGGACACGACGGAGACCTTTATATATGTTACAGGAGAGAAGAAGAGAAAAGGAGGACACGACGGAGACCTTTATATATGTGTTACATGAGAGAAGAAGAGAAAGGGAGGACAGGACGGAGACCTTTATATATGTGTTACATGAGAGAAGAAGAGAAAGGGAGGATGTCACGGCTGAGGATGTGGGAAATCCTCAGCCGTGTGAAGCCAGATGATGTTATTGCTGCTTGACCAAGAAGACAGGATTAGGGAGCAGGTCACCTCCTAAACGCATCCCTAACCTGACCCTGACTCCTAGCTACATGAGCCAACCTTGATGGTAGGAGGGCTCATGCTCCGGAACCTAGAAGTCCCTGCTAGCCCTCAAGATGGCCCTAAGCTAGGAGCTGAGTAAGACAACCCACTCCTCCTAAGCACGGAGGAGCAGGAGTCTCAACGGCCAAGCTGCTGGAAAAGGGGAAACATAAACAGCCTATGTATATGGCAGGTGCTGCACTAGTTCCAGCCACCTGCCACAGCCCTGCTGACTGGATCCGTGTGCAGGAAAGCTGAAGTCCACAAATAGCAGACAGACGTCAGCACAAACTCATCCACACACCGGAACCCAGATACATGGCAGCACTAAATAGTACAGGAAAACATAACACAGACTTAGCTAAACATAAACTTAATGAGACATTAAACTTATGACCACAGTGGTGGCTCTCACAGACGGATGGAAAACACAGGAGGCTGCTTCAGCTAGCAAGACTGAAGCAACCTACTGAGCCCTGCTAGAGAGAGGGTCTATATAAGCCCAAGTGGCCACACCCAAGGGTTGGACACACCCAGTGACATCACACACACACTGGGAAGGAAGTTAACCCTTCCAGTACCACAGAAGGGAAAGACACATAAATGGGAAGTGCACAGAATACATACAACGTGCATAACATACACACACCTAAGATAAAGGTTGCTAGGTGAGACCGCATGCCAGGGCAGCAAGCTGCCTAGCGACGCTCAGGCTGCTCTGCTGCAAAATACAACACTGGTTGCCCGCGGCAACCACAAGTGAGGCCACAGACAAGCGGCCCTCACCCGTGGTTGAACACCCATACAAAACCGCAGGCAACTGCATGCGGTAAAGGAGTCACGGTCATGGGCATGGCCGTGACAGAGGACAGGACGGAAACCTTTATATATGTTACATAAGAGAAGAGGAGAAAGGGAGGACACAACGGAGACCTTTTATATATGTTACATGAGAGAAGAAAAGAAAGGGAGGACACGACGGAGACCTTTATATACGTTACATGAGAGAAGAGAAAGGGAGGACAGGACGGAGACCTTTATATATGTTACATGAGAGAAGAGGAGAAAGGGAGGACAGGACGGAGACCTTTATATATGTTACATGAGAGAAGAAGAGAAAGGGAGGACATGACAGACCTTTATATATGTTACATGAGAGAAGAAGAGAAAGGGAGGACACGACGGAGACCTTTATATATGTTACATGGGGGGAGAAGAGAAAGGAAGGACACGACGGAGACCTTTATATATGTTACATGAGAGAAGAAGAGAAAGGGAGGACATGACAGACCTTTATATATGTTACATGAAAGAAGAGGAGAAAGGGAGGACATGACAGACCTTTATATATGTTACATGAGAGAAGAGAAAGGGAGGACACGACGGAGACCGCTATATATGTTACATGAGAGAAGAGAAAGGGAGGACACGACGGAGACCTTTATATATGTTACATGAGAGAAGAGGAGAAAGGGAGGACACGACGGAGACCTTTATATATGTTACATGAGAGAAGAAGAGAAAGGGAGGACACGACGGAGACCTTTATATATGTTACATGAGGGAAGAAGAGAAAGGGAGGACATGACGGAGACCTTTATATATGTTACATGAGAGAAGAAGAGAAGAGGACATGACGGAGACCTTTATATATGTTACATGAGAGAAGAAGAGAAAGGGAGGACAGGACGGAGACCTTTATATATGTTACATGAGAGAAGAAGAGAAAGGGAGGACACGACGGAGACCTTTATATATGTTACATAAGAGAAGAAGAGAAAGAGAGGACACAACGGAGACCTTTTATATATGTTACATGAGAAAAGAAGAGAAAGGGAGGACACGACGGAGACCTTTATATATGTTACATGAGAGAAGAAGAGAAAGGGAGGACATGACGGAGACCTTTATATATGTTACATGAGAGAAGAAGAGAAAGGGAGGACAGGACGGAGACCTTTATATATGTTACAGGAGAGAAGAGGAGAAAGGGAGGACACGACGGAGACCTTTATATATGTTACATGAGAGAAGAAGAGAAAGGGAGGACACGACGGAGACCTTTATATATGTTACATGAGAGAAGAAGAGAAAGGAAGGACATGACGGAGACCTTTATATATGTTACATGAGAGAAGAAGAGAAAGGGAGGACACGACGGAGACCTTTATATATGTTACATGAGAGAAGAGAAAGGGAGGACAGGAGGAGACACATTTGCATGCAGCGATCTCCTTCACAGTATGAGAACGAGGGGTCACTATTGCCATAGCTCGTCATCATACAGAATCATTGTTTCTGGGGAGCAGATCGCTCTTTAGACCGCACAATCTGCTGCCGAGAAGCCATGATTGTTGGTGCCTGCATGAACGACAGGATCACAAGATGAACAAGCGTTTTGCTCATTCATCAGGTGATCGGCGGCACATTTACATTGCCAGATTGTTGGTAATGGCCGTTTGTAGGAACAGTTGTTCCCGATAATCTGCCCGATTCTTGGGCCGTTAAAATGCACCCTAAGAATCAAATACACAGACACTTTGCTGTGTGCAATGGATTCTCTCCTTGATGTGGCCCATTCAGTCGGTTTGTTGTCCATGGCCTGGTGAGGGTTCACCCGTCTTATGTGCTGAATGTAAAGGTGCCAATTAGAAATGCATGACAACAGGAAATATTCTGAATAGATACGCGCTCATGAACAGTATCTCTGGAAGGCACCTTCTCAGATTTCCTCCGCAGTTCCCTACTTGCCAGTACAGCACAATCACCAGTGGGAGCATGAGTAGAAATCATGAGAGATGAGGAATCCAGTTGGTCACAGAGGGAAGGAAATACAAAATGGAGGCTAGTGCACTAGTGTGTTTCTCGCAAACTTTCCTTCTCTTATTTACAATAGGGTTCGTGTGTCACGTTCAGACTGTCCATACAGTCCTGCTTCAGTATAGTTCTCTTCTGTACACATGTTGTACCGCTCACATATGGCTGCACTAAGGTTTATCCCTTGGCAGGGTTTTACAGGCAGCTTCCCTCTGTTCGGTCAATATATTCTACGGCACATTGCGTTGTCTACATTGTATTTACAGCAGTAGAAGGTTGAAACGTCTCCTTGATAGCACATGAATATTCTCCACATACTTCAGACACGCATGTCTCGCTTTAGGGCTATGCTTATAATAACGTGATTACATGCAGATAGTCAGCAGTGGGCATTCCCTCAGGATGTGGTCATGCTTTTTACTTTTACTCCACTGGTTGCTTTTGGTTTTGAATGGCTTTCCCCTTGATCCTACTTTTAGCTTTGATAACACACATTACATTGCCGGAGGACGTCATGGAGATTTTAATATATTACATTAAAAGTTAGATTTTGTCGATAAGGAGCTGGATCAGTCAAGTTTTTCTTTTGAAGTCATTCTCAATCCACAGCCCAGGGATTGATCCGTGCTACCTGAATTAACCAGGGGATTTATGAACCTCTATTCACTTTCTTGTGAGCTGTGCAAAGCGTTTCTTTTATGTTTGTACATTGTTATCTAGGCCCCGATCACTAAACCTAGAGGTGAAGGAGCTGAGAGAAGTGTCTGATCCATAGACAGATCTACAGGAGGCCATGTTTTCAGTCACTGTGTGCTTGTGTCTCCACAGATGGATCCAGGAGGAGAAATCCTTCAGAGAGATGTCCCCGTCCTCTGTATTCTCAGGACTGTCCAGAGGAGAAGTTCTCAGAGAACCATCAGGTAGATGGAGCTGAGGTCTCCCCCAGAACCTGACCAGAAAGTGATTGAACCAAAGATCATTCTACATTTTTCTGGTTTAGGATGAAAATCTGATTGATATTAAGGTTGAGGTTAAAGATGAAGCAGAAGAGGAGACGGATTTATGGACCGATCAGCAGTGTAAGGGGGAGGACTGTCATGTCAGGATCAACCGGATACTACTCCCATCATCTCATCATCACATGTAATGATCTCTCCTGTCCCTGTGTGTTTTCTACAGATGGACTCATAGAAAGAAATCCCTTTGAGAGATGTCCCGGTCCCATGTATTTGCAGGACTGTCCAGAGGAGAAGCTCCCAGAGAACCATCAGGTAGATGGAGCTGAAGTCTCACCAACATTTGACCAGAAAGTGATTGAACCAAAGATCATTCTACATTTTTCTGGTTTAGGATGAAAATCTGATTGATATTAAGGTTGAGGTGAAAGATGAAGCAGAAGAGGAGACGGATTTATGGGGCGATCAGCAGTGTAAGGAGGGGGGCTGTCATGTCAGGGTCACCTGGATACTACTCCCATCATCTCATCATCACATGTAATGATCTCTCCTGTCCCTGTGTGTCTCCACAGATGGACTCATAGAAGGAAATCCCCCCGAGAGTTGTCCCTGTCCTCTGTATTCCCAGGACTGTCCAGAGGAGAAGCTCCCAGAGAACCATCAGGTAGATGGAGCTGGGCCCTATACACATCTATATATGTGGTCCTGCAGTCATAGAGGGGTTATAGATGGTGGGGGTCTCTTATGTGGATCTGTTAGATTTCCCACCTGTCTGCTGTATTGTACTGAATTGTTACAGATGACAAATCAGGGGGAAGATCTGATTGATATTAAAGTGGAGGATGAAGAAGAGCGGATGATGGGCGATCCCCCGTGTAAGAGTGAGGCGGAGGAGGACCTTCCAGCCCATGTGACCACAGGTATGTGATACTGGATGGAGAAGGTGGATTCAGAGGTCCCATCTTGGAGTTACATTAAGGCTGAGGATGGAGGTAATCATCAGGAATGAGTGTTTGTCCGATCGCCTGTTCCTGATAATTGCCCGGTGTAAAGATGCTGCAGTCACTCCTTGGTGTTATTGTATATTCATCCGGCGCATATTAACGTCATTTATTGGCCGCACATCTCTCTGTGTAAAGTGGGTGCAGTGCTGAGAAATAATAGAGCTGTATGGGGAGGAATGATCGTAGTAACGATGATGCAGATGATGAACAGCAGTGACTGGGAATGGACTTCCTAATTTCCGACCATTGTCCGCTCTGTCACCCCCTTGTAATCGGTCAGCTCAGGGCTCCGCTGTGCAGGGGATCCACTTGTCACAGAGCAGTCAGAGATTAGACTTTACATAGATATAAAGCAGAAGAAGCGCAGAGATAAAGTCCTGATTGTATGCAGAAGATTGTTGGGTAGGGCCTGTAGAATCTGTTCCCGGCACTCGCCCATGTAAATCCATCTCCACAATCGGGTACATAACGGGGCATAACCTGCTCCCCCCTATGATGGAGTGCCGGATTTACATTGGGGAGTGTATTTTCTTCATCTGTGGCGTGTGGATATGACTTGGACTCTTGGACTCTGAGCTTTCATTGGATATCCCGGTGATGGATGGTGGGTGTAGTCTGGAGTTCATGAGAAGGACGTTGCTGTAGAGCCCATTAACCTGTTCTGTTTGGACTAAACTTCAAAATCCATTACTTGTGATCCGACCGGCCGACGCATTTCAGACCTGTCATGTGGATATTTGATTATAATCTAATTATATACATAGAAACATAGAAACCTAGAATGTGTCGGCAGATAAGAACCATTTGGCCCATCTAGTCTGCCCAATATACTGAGTACTATGGATAGCCCCTGGCCCTATCTTATATGAAGCGGTTGTAGACAAAAAAAAAAAGAAGAGAAGGCGCTCATAGGGTGAATATGTAAAGGATGATTTCCCCTTTCAGACGGGAGGTAATATGCTCACCTGTTAGAGTTGCACCGATTGGGTGCAACTACAATGAGAGTTGAGTACTCGTGAGGGTTGGTTGGTGCCGCCGGCTTTGTCCAAACACCCTTCGGTCGGTGCCGAACCGCCGAATGGGTGAGTATGGGAACTGTGGGTTTGGTGGACCAAGAAAGTCCAAAAAAAACGGACAGAGTAACAGGCGCAAATCCACAACCAATGGTAGAAAACAAATTGGTTTATTCAGGACAACGCGTTTCGGGGTGCATGACCCCTTTATCAAGTCTACAGAAAGAAATGTATCGATCACATACATGAACTTCGGTGAAAATAAATAAGTGTGGATAATAAACCGTAGCGAGAGTAAATATGCATATACATGTATAAAAGAGTAGATGCGTAAATCTGCATTCGAATAATGAATTAGATTAAATGGAGATATTAAAAATATATAAATATATACATATATCCTGAGAACACTTACTGATAAAAAAAATATATATATATGTATATAGAGACATGGTGAGAGATAAAATAATATGATAATAATATAATAATAATAAAAATACAGTAGTCTCAAGGGGATTCATTGGAGGCATCTTGGACGTTGGCATTGGAATATGCGCCTATCACTGGCTGTCTACTGAGAACGTTATGTTTTGATGTCAAGACTTTGTGGCCATAGTGGCATAATTTTGGCCGTGTGTAAGGTGCATTTTGGTTCTTGGGGAGGCGCAGGAAGAATATGGGAGCAGGGCTGGGACAAGGCCATTTGGTGCCCAGGGCGAATGATCATCTCAGTCCAACCCCCCCCCCCCCCCCGGGGGGGGGGGATTAGACTGAGATGACCATAATTTTTTAAATAAAAAAATTAGTTTGTTATTTGTATTACATTATTTTCTTACTTTTTACAGTCTGTGTGTGAGTAGCAGCTAGTGAAGGCAGGCTCCTCGTGGCTTCACGCGCCGACACAGCTCCCTGTAGGCTGCGCGAGTCCTCCCTCTCTCACCTCACACCTCGCCTCCGGCGTGAGCCGCGTGACGTCACACGGCGCACGCCGGTGGTATCAACCAAATGAATCCTCCATGGGGGGGGGGGGGGGCGAGGAAACGCAGAGGAGGAAAGGGAGCCCGAGCCAGGAGCACAGTCGGCACAAAATTCATAGGGGGAGAGAAGGAGCAGTGCTGACATGGCTGGTGTGGACGGTGTAGGCGGGTGCAGGAGCGCACTCAGCACAGCAAGTGGCGCTTGGCTAATGTGGTACAGTAAAGCTGTACACTGCTGGCACTTCACCTGCGCCCCCCTCCTGTCCGCAAATGGTAGCGCCCAGGGCACCCGCTCCTTCGGCCCCTGCCTTGTACCGGCCCTGTATGGGAGAGAGGGGAACACTTGGTAAAATGTAAGGTATAAAAATGTAATTGGGATAGAGTGTGGCTGAGGATATAAATGTATATGTCTATATGTATGTATGGAAATAGCAAAAGGTAATGGGGAGGTGTGATGAGTGAAATTGATAAAGTTTGGGTGAATAAGTAATACCTGGGTCCCAAATGGTGGGGGACAGGGTAGAATGTGTGTCCAGGATGAGCGAGATAAGTTAGCATATTGAAGAGGAGGTGCTGGCTTGCATGGAGGTAACTGACCTGGTGGATCACAGTGGAGCCGCTCGTATCCCAGCACGTGGGGTGTCCGGAGCGATCGATTCACAAAAAAGGCGCGCACTGTCAGTGTTTTTGAAGGGGCCGGCGTTGGATCGCTGGACACGTGGGGTGGGCGGGGCTGTGGTGGTGACGCTGGTCGGAGGGCGGAGGGAGGGCGGGGATGGCGAGAGGTACTGGAGGTAGGCGGTATTGGTGACGCTGGCCAGAGGGCAGGTGGAGGCGGGGCATGGTGCTGCCGGAGTTGGCGCGATCATCGCATGGGGTGGGCGGAGCTGCGAAAGTGATGCAGGCTGGAGGGCGGGCGGGGAGCAGGGACGGCGAGAGGCACTGGTGGTGGGCGGGTGCTTTGTTGGTGACGCTAGCTCAGGGGGCGGGGCGAGGCGCTGCCGGCATCTCGGCTCTGATGGTGCGTCGTGGGGAGGGTGGAGCAGCCAGGGGGCTGGCCGGGGAGTGGAGGGGGGAGAAGGGAAAGTGGGTGACGGGAGGGACCGCTGGGGGATGAATGTATGCTGTGAATTTTACTTGTTTGGTGTAAAATGATGGACTTGTGTCCTGCTGAAGTCAATTAAATAATTTCCGTCACTTGTGTCCTGCTGGAGTGGATTAAATATTACGGTCATGCAAGTATAAGTATATGGGGAAATGATTACTAGCCAAGGGGCGTGGGTGAAGGGATGTGTATATATATATATATATATGTGTATGTATATATATACATACATATATATATATATCTGCAGGGTCCAGGGGGCGGGGATTTAAATGTCATGTATGTGTTAGTAGGGTGTGGGGTGAAGTGTTGGCGTGGTGGAGTGGAGATTGGATGTGTGTGTGTGGTGGTGGGGTGTGGGATGGGACGATTATTTGATGAATTGGGAAAAAGGTATATTAAATTCGGGGTAATGGTGTGGGGGGAAGGGTTACATGGCGGTGGGATGGGGGTGATTCGCTGAAGTGGAATGCCAAGACGAAAGAAAGGGGGGGGGGGGATGGGAAGTCAAGGGGGGGGGGAAAGAAGGAAAAAGGAAAGGGAATTAAAGACAAGAGGGGGAGGAAAAACAGGTTTTTAGAGTCAGAAGCACCTGTTCTCTAGACTCTCGTTGAGACCATAAGGTTCTAGCGTCTGAAATTTGAAAATCCAGAACATCTCCCTTTTTTGGAGTGTTCTGAATCTATCTGGGCAGGTTTCGTTAATGGATTTGATCGGTGTGATGTGGAGTTTGGCAGGGTCTTTGTCGTGACGCGATAAGAAGTGTCTTGAAACGCTATGCTTCTGGAATCCGTGTACGATGTTCCACCGATGTTTATTTAGGCGTTCCCTGAGTGTCTGTATGGTTCGACCCACATATTGCAGTCCGCATTCACATTCCGCCAGATATACTACAAATGAGGAGGAGCAGTTCATGAAGCTCTTTATTTGGAACTCTTCTCCTGTGGCATTGCTTCTGAATTTTTTTTGTTCGGTTGGCGATACTCATGCAGCATTTGCATTGAGCGTGACTGCATTTGTAACTTCCTATTAAATCTGGGAAAAAGGCTGGAGTGGTTGTTGCTGTGGGGTTTTTCTTTTTCAGTTTGCTGGGGGCTAGTATGTTTTTCAATGTCTCACCATGTCTCTATATACATATATATATATTTTTAATATCTCAATTTAATCTAATTTATTATTCGAATGCAGATTTACGCATCTACTCTTTTATACATGTATATGCATATTTACTCTCGCTACGGTTTATTATCCACACTTATTTTCACCGAAGTTCATGTATGTGATCGATACATTTCTTTCTGTAGACTTGATAAAGGGGTCATGCACCCCGAAACGCGTTGTCCTGAATAAACCAATTTGTTTTCTACCATTGGTTGTGGATTTGCGCCTGTTACTCTGTCCGTTTTTCTTGGACTTTCTTGGTCCACCAAACCCACAGTTCCCATACTCACCCATTCGGCGGTTCGGCACCGACCGAAGGGACAAAGCCGGCGGCACCAACCAACCCTCACGAGTACTCAACTCTCATTGTAGTTGCACCCAATTGGTGCAACTCTAACAGGTGAGCATATTACCTCCCGTCTGAAAGGGGAAATCATCCTTTACGAGCGCCTTCTCTTTCCTTTTTTTTTTTTGTCTACAACCGCTGTATTCTCCTGAGTCACTCAGGTAAAGAGTTAGTAACTCACTACTGACTCTGAGATACGGCCGCTCTAGGTCTCGGACACAGTGCAATTACCGCGGTAGAGCCAAACCAATGGATTACTGTGATTACCGCTTAGTGGAACGACAAAAGTTGACACAAATATGGGCAACAGACAACGGCAACAGAACAGCTGCGAAGTCGCCCACACAAGAAGCTCCACCTTCGGAATCGACCATCAGCTCTAAAGATCTAGCCAGTCTTTTCTTCCAGCTAGAAAATCTACTCACAGAAGAGATCCAACATCACCTTGATTGGATCCTTCTCGAGGTGTACCTCAAGGAATCCCTGGTTCCACGCGGTTTACGCCTGAGACTTGAAAGTCCCTTCAAAAATGATGTGGAATTTACACACGATTGGGACAATTTTCTATTAGACTGCTCAAGGCGGTTGTTAAGACGTCTAAGCGCCAAACGTGATTCCCTATGCAGCTCACTCAAGGAACAGATCCACTCACAAACCAGTCTGTTAATTCAACACAATAAACATACCGACTACATCAAATATGACAGACTGATCACAGGCAGACTACTCCAACATGAACGGGAAATCATTACAAAAAAATCCTCCAAACTAGCTAGAGATAGACATGATTTTCTCAATGGTACATAAAATTTTGGCTCAAAGACAAGCCCAAAATCGACCCCACCGCCAAACATCGACCCACCCCACTTATGGCAACTGAGATCCACCCGGTCCCTCACCACACTCATGCCAAACCACATGGCCGCCACCCCCACACTTACACCAGATTTCATAGCTATCGTCCACCCGAGGGTTGGGACCACATTCTCCGGCGCCAACCACAAAATCCCGCCCCCCACCAACACGTAACTTCCCAAGAAAAAGCAATCCCACCCCCATCAATACCACCCACTCACCTGCTCCTGACACCAGTTCCCTTCGCACGCTATTCCCACCAAACCCGGATACTGTGACATCTCTCGCTCATGTTTCCAGTACCGAGTCCCCGACATCTACCAAATCCCCCCATCCCCCATCTCAGTCTCCACCTTTCTCCCCCTCCAGCCTCCCCCAAGGCTGTCCACTGAACCTTCCCCCTACCTTTTTCCCATCAGTGCTCTCAACCCCACCCCCCGCCGAGAACCACTCTATCATATTCGAGGAATCATTACTCACTACCCACGACGAAAGTCTTTCAGAATCCTCTTCCACACCCCTCAATCTAACAGAAAACCACTCGGTGTCTTTTTTACCGCTACCCGGGGCACTGACCCCGGAAGCGACATACACCCTAAGACAACCTGCAGGCAATACCACAACAATCACGGATTTTTTCAAACCAGCTCCAAAAAAACTGAAGGGCCAAAAAAGAAAAAATGCCGCAGAGGATGGAGAGGAGGAGCCGCAAACAGAAGCAAAAAGCGAGGGAAGAACCAAGAAAGCGAACACACAGAACCACCAAGATCCAAAGAGGAACAAAATCACACAACGGTAAAAATTTTCAATCTCTCCAAATTCAGCCTCAATGCCGCACAAACTTCAGTACTACAAAAATGCCTATCATTCTGCCCAGCAGAGAAATTTAATGAATTCGAACTGTTTGTGGATCTGAACACCTTCATTAGGAATGTCACCCTACAGAGACATTTCACCATTGAAGCCAAACACCATCAAAACAAGAAAACAGCAAACAGCCCACCAGATCCAGTTTCTTCGCCCACTACCCATACAGGTTTAAAACCAAGATCGACGTTTAACCCCATCCACCGTAGAGGGAACCATATCAACACCTTTTTCTCATTAGTATCTGACGACATGAGAAAAATTAATGTGAACACCAAAACAAAGAAAAACCTAACAAAAGAAGAAAAGCAGGCAGTAAAAGAACTCAACAGTAACGACTCTCTGGTCATTCGAAATGCAGACAAAGGCGGAGGAATCATATTACTGAACAAAGAAGACTACATCAAAGAAGCTAACAGAATTCTGGAAGATGCACTATATTACAAACCTCTCCCCCACAATCCGTTATCCGACGACAAAAAGAATCTGGACAAATTGCTGAAACAAGCTGAAGAAGACCACATTCTCACAAAAAAGGAGAAAGAATACATTACAATAGACCACCCCAATACAGCATTGTTTTATTATCTACCAAAAATCCACAAAAATGACAAAAACCCACCCGGAAGACCCATCATCTCTGGGATAAATTCACTCACAAGCAATTTGTCCCATTACGTAGATATTTTCCTACAAAAATATGTTCTGAATCTCCCCTCCTTCCTACAGGACTCCACTCAACTAATCACACTACTCAAAGAGATCACCTGGGACCCCTCGTATAGCTGGCTCACCTTGGATGTGGTAGCCCTCTATTCCAACATCCCCCACGAAATGGGAATCAAAACAACAGGCTTTTATTTAGAGACAGACAGTCTCCTCTCCAAGACACACAAAACCTTTATCCTGGATGCAATCAACTTCATTTTAAAACACAATGTATTTTCCTTTGAGGGCAAGATCTACAAACAACAGAATGGCACCGCGATGGGGACACGATTCGCACCAAGCTTTGCGAACTTGTATATGGGCCGCTTTGAGGAGGAATTTATCTACAGCGAACACCTGTGGAAAGAAAAGATAGTCTTCTATAAAAGGTACATTTACGACCTGATCCTCATATGGAAAGGAACCGCAGAAGAGGCTAACGCTTTCATTTCTCATCTCAACACAAATACGTGGAACCTCAGTCTCACAGCAAACAGTTCAATCACCTCGGTCGAATACTTAGATCTGACTCTCTACCACAGCGATACAACAATAATGTCCAAAACTTTCTTCAAAAAAGTAGATAGCAACAGCTACCTCGACTACAAAAGTGCACACCACAAAAAATGGAAAGACAACATTCCCTTCAGCCAGTTCGAAAGACTAAGAAGAAACTGTACCACCACGGAGGACTTCGTCTCACAGAGTCAGATCTTATGCTCAAGATTCACCAGTAAAAAATACCCCAGAGGGATTATTAACGGCGCCTTCAAACGAGCCAGCATACAAAGCCAGGAGGAGTGCCTGACGAAGAAGGACAAAACCAAGGAACCAGAGGCAACAACCAAATTCAAATCCTCCTTCATCACCACGTTCAATTCAAATCACGATGTCCTGAGGAACATCCTCTCAAAACACTGGAACATCCTAAAAAATGACCCCTTTCTCAAAGAAACCATTCTGGCCAAACCCCAGATTATCTTCAGAAGGGCGAGGACATTGAAAAACATACTAGCCCCCAGCAAACTGAAAAATAAAAACCCCACAGCAACAACCACTCCAGCCTTTTTCCCAGATTTAATAGGAAGTTACAAATGCAGTCACGCTCAATGCAAATGCTGCATGAGTATCGCCAACCGAACAAAAAAATTCAGAAGCAATGCCACAGGAGAAGAGTTCCAAATAAAGAGCTTCATGAACTGCTCCTCCTCATTTGTAGTATATCTGGCGGAATGTGAATGCGGACTGCAATATGTGGGTCGAACCATACAGACACTCAGGGAACGCCTAAATAAACATCGGTGGAACATCGTACACGGATTCCAGAAGCATAGCGTTTCAAGACACTTCTTATCGCGTCACGACAAAGACCCTGCCAAACTCCACATCACACCGATCAAATCCATTAACGAAACCTGCCCAGATAGATTCAGAACACTCCAAAAAAGGGAGATGTTCTGGATTTTCAAATTGCAGACGCTAGAACCTTATGGTCTCAACGAGAGTCTAGAGAACAGGTGCTTCTGACTCTAAAAACCTGTTTTTCCTCCCCCTCTTGTCTTTAATTCCCTTTCCTTTTTCCTTCTTTCCCCCCCCCTTGACTTCCCATCCCCCCCCCCTTTCTTTCGTCTTGGCATTCCACTTCAGCGAATCACCCCCATCCCACCGCCATGTAACCCTTCCCCCCACACCATTACCCCGAATTTAATATACCTTTTTCCCAATTCATCAAATAATCGTCCCATCCCACACCCCACCACCACACACACACATCCAATCTCCACTCCACCACGCCAACACTTCACCCCACACCCTAATAACACATACATGACATTTAAATCCCCGCCCCCTGGACCCTGCAGATATATATATATATGTATGTATATATATACATACACATATATATATATATATATACACATCCCTTCACCCACGCCCCTTGGCTAGTAATCATTTCCCCATATACTTATACTTGCATGACCGTAATATTTAATCCACTCCAGCAGGACACAAGTGACGGAAATTATTTAATTGACTTCAGCAGGACACAAGTCCATCATTTTACACCAAACAAGTAAAATTCACAGCATACATTCATCCCCCAGCGGTCCCTCCCGTCACCCACTTTCCCTTCTCCCCCCTCCACTCCCCGGCCAGCCCCCTGGCTGCTCCACCCTCCCCACGACGCACCATCAGAGCCGAGATGCCGGCAGCGCCTCGCCCCGCCCCCTGAGCTAGCGTCACCAACAAAGCACCCGCCCACCGCCAGTGCCTCTCGCCGTCCCTGCTCCCCGCCCGCCCTCCAGCCTGCATCACTTTCGCAGCTCCGCCCACCCCATGCGATGAGCGCGCCAACTCCGGCAGCACCATGCCCCGCCTCCACCTGCCCTCCGACCAGCGTCACCACCACAGCCCCGCCCACCCCACGTGTCCAGCGATCCAACGCCGGCCCCTTCAAAAACACTGACAGTGCGCGCCTTTTTTGTGAATCGATCGCTCCGGACACCCCACGTGCTGGGATCCGAGCGGCTCCACTGTGATCCACCAGGTCAGTTACCTCCATGCAAGCCAGCACCTCCTCTTCAATATGCTAACTTATCTCGCTCATCCTGGACACACATTCTACCCTGTCCCCCACCATTTGGGACCCAGGTATTACTTATTCACCCAAACTTTATCAATTTCACTCATCACACCTCCCCATTACCTTTTGCTATTTACATACATACATATAGATATATACATTTATATTCTCAACCACACTCTATCCCAATTCCATTTTTATACCTTACATTTTACCAAGTGTTCCCCTCTCTCCCATATTCTTCCTGCGCCTCCCCAAGAACCAAAATGCACCTTACACACGGCCAAAATTATGCCACTATGGCCACAAAGTCTTGACATCAAAACATAACGTTCTCAGTAGACAGCCAGTGATAGGCGCATATTCCAATGCCAACGTCCAAGATGCCTCCAATGAATCCCCTTGAGACTACTGTATTTTTATTATTATATTATTATCATATTATTTTATCTCTCACCATGTCTCTATATACATATATATATATATATTTTTATCAGTAAGTGTTCCCAGGATATATGTATATATTTATATTTTTAATATCTCCATTTAATCTAATTCATTATTCGAATGCAGATTTACGCATCTACTCTTTTATACATGTATATGCATATTTACTCTCGCTACGGTTTATTATCCACACTTATTTATTTTCACCGAAGTTCATGTATGTGATCGATACATTTCTTTCTGTAGACTTGATAAAGGGGTCATGCACCCCGAAACGCGTTGTCCTGAATAAACCAATTTGTTTTCTACCATTGGTTGTGGATTTGCACCTGTTACTCTGTCCGTTTTTCGTAAAAAAATAAAAATAAAAACGGTGTAAAAAAAGCAATTTACTTCCCAAAAAAAGGTAATAAAAGTGATCAAAAAAGTCGCATGTACGCCAAAATAGTACCAATCAAACCGTCATCTCATCCCGCAAAAATCATACCCTACCCAAGATAATCGCCCAAAAACTGAAAAAACTATGGCTTAGACTATGGAAACACTAAAACATGATTTTTTTTGTTTCAAAAATGAAATCATTGTGTAAAACTTACATAAATAAAAAAATTGTATACATATTAGGTATTGCCGCATCCGTGACAACCTGCTCTATAAAAATACCACATAATCTAACCTGTCAGATGAATGTTGTAAATTACAAAAAAAAAACGGTGCCAAAAAAGCTATTTCTTGCCTCACAAAAAGTGTAATATAGAGCAACTAAAAATCATATGTACCCTAAACTAGTACGAACAAAACTGCCACCCTATCCTGTAGTTTCTAAAATGGGGTAACTTTTTTGGAGTTTCTACTCTAGGGGTGCATCAGGGGGGCTTCAAATGGGAATGGTGTAAAAAAACAGTCCAGCAAAATCTGCCTTCCAAAAACCGTATGGCATTCCTTTTCTTCTGCGCCCTGCCGTGTGCCCGTACAGCGGTTTACGACCACATATGGGGTGTTTCTGTAAACTACAGAATCAGGGCCATAAATATTGAGTTTGGTTTGGCTGTTAACCCTTGCTTTGTAACTGGAAAAAAAATATTAAAATGGAAAATCTGCCAAAAAAGTGAAATTTTGAAATTGTATCTCTATTTTCCATTAAATCTTGTGCAACACCTAAAGGGCTAACAAAGTTTGTAAAATCAGTTTTGAATACCTTGAGGGGTGTAGTTTCTTAGATGGGGTCACTTTTATGGAGTTTCTACTCTAGGGGTGCATCAGGGGGGCTTCAAATGGGACATGGTGTCAAAAAACCAGTCCAGCAAAATCTGCCTTCCAAAAACCATACGGCGCACCTTTCACTCTACGTCTTACTGTGTGCCCGTACAGTAGTTTACGACCACATATGGGGTGTTTCTGCAAACTAAAGAATCGAGGCAATAAATATAGCATTTTGTTTGGCTGTTAACCCTTGCTTTGTTACTGGAAAAAATGGATTAAAATGGAAAATTTTCCCAAAAATCTAAATTCTGAAATTTTAACACCATTTGCCATTAACTCTTGTGGAACACCTAAAGGGTTAAAAAAGTTTGTAAAATCAGTTTTGAATACCTTGAGGGGTGTAGTTTCTAGAATGGGGTCATTTTTGGGTGGTTTCTATTATGTAAGCCTCACAAAGTGACTTCAGACCTGAACTGGTCACTAAAAATTGGGTTTTTGAAAATTTCTGAAAAATTTCAAGATTTGCTTCTAAACTTCTAAGCCTTGTAACATCCTCAAAAAATAAAATATCATTCCCAAAATGATCCAAACATGAAGTAGACATATGGGGAATGTAAAGTAATAACTATTTTTGGAGGTATTACTATGTATTATAGAAGTAGAGAAATTGAAACTTGGAAATTTGCAATTTTTAAAAAAATTTTGGGTAAATTTGGTATTTTTTTATAAATAAAAAAGATATTTTTTTACTTCATTTTACCGGTGTCATGAAGTACAATATGTGACGGAAAAACTATCTCAGAATGGCCTGGATAAGTCAAAGCGTTTTAAAGTTATCAGCACTTAAAGGGACTCTGGTCAGATTTGCAAAAAATGGCCAAGTCCTTAAGGTGAAATAGGGCTGAGTCCTTAAGGGGTTAAATAAAGTGACCCAGCATTTTGCTAGGCGAATCAGTCACTTATTTATGTTGCCCTTAGTCAGGACACCATAAAACTGGTGACAGGCTCCCTTTAAGGCTATATGATTGTCGGGAGGAGCGTTCCTTCCTGGCAATGGCCTGCTTGCTAGCAGAGGAGATCACTGCTATTGCATGCAGCGATCTCCTCCTCAGTAAAGGGAGGAGCAATCACTATGCCATCGCTTGTCCCCATCCTGTATAGTAGTTTGTCGGAGGTAGATCATTATTAGACACCATAATCTGCAGCCTCCAAATGATAATTCTTTAACATGTCAACAGATTTGGATTGCCCGATGATGCTCGCTCATCGGGTAGTTGGCTGCAGTATTATTACACTGCAAGATGATCGCTAAGCGGCATTCATATGAACACTCGTTAGTGATCATCTGCTGAAAAATCGCCCGGGGTAATCCAGGCTCCACAGCTGCAGATGATACACGCCGTACACGAGTCTATAGAGATATGATGGGGATAGATTAGATCCTGCTGCATCTTTGAGCCTCGTGGATGTACTGGCCTGTCTCTATAGAGAAGCTTTCTATGGTAATCCCCCCACTGCATGGTCTGAAGGCTCCCCTAAACTCCTATAATAGGTGTTAGTAATGCCGTTCTTAAAGAGAATATGCCATGATTGGCATCAGACACATATAGTACATGACAATACCAGCCCTGTACCTCACATGGATCCAGAGGTCTTCACATTCAGTGCTCCAATTATCTTCAGCCAGGCAGCTCAGGCGGCGTGTCCTTTCTGCTACTGCTCTCTCCATGTAACTCCCACAGCTTCTAACAGAAGATATGGCTGGTGACAATTGAAGATTTAAACTGAGCACAAACGTATTCAGATCCAGGTGCTGGTTTGAAAAATGTAGAATCGGTTTTGTCACAAAGCCCCTTTTAAGTACTGTGATAATGGCATTTGAAGGAAGTTCCCTAGAGCTGCTCGTGGATAAAGGCCAATGAAAGTTAAAACCGAACAGCTGCCATGGAAGAACTATTTTATGGAAGTGATAAAGCAACGCGTTTTGTAGACTGACCTGAGGATGCATGTTTTCTGGTCTGAAATGCGTTGTTACTGCTGTTGGTGTTTTATTAGAATCTGTCTTTATCCGCACGTAGAGCCGGCTTTTATTGATCCAAGACTTGCCTCACATGCCATTTGGACATCAGCCTCCCCAGTGGATATTCCACTGCACACTCCCCATTCCACAAGCTCTCGAGTGTTGTGCAGCATGTGAGGTGCTGTGATATCATGGATCCAGTCGTAGCACCAAATTTACTTCCCTGTGACTGTGTGGAAACTGAATATACGTAAACTTGAGGCTTAATGCTCAATTTCACCTTAATACACACTGGTAGATTGCTGTCACACCTTAGGTATTGTTGCAGTAATCATGTATGTATGCAGCTTGCTTGCAGGTAGCTGCTCTGCAGGATCTGCACTTCTGATATCAGGCACAGCCACAGGTCCTGCCCTCTCTTTCCCTGTCTGTCAGCTGCCCTGCCTGTCCCTGTTCTACACAACACACACAATTCTTCTTTGGAAACCTAGCCTTTCGATTTACTCTCCCTAACAATAAGCTTGATTGATTTTGGACTATCCATGATTGTAACACCCATCCACACTCCTTCACAGCCCAGCACAGAATGACGTTCTGCTAAGGCTCCTCCCTGCCTGTTGCAGCACTAATTGGCTCATCCAGACTGTCTGTCAGCCTGGGAGCCAATCAGGGCAAGCCTCCCCCCTCCACTCTGCGTCATGCGAGACCCATTCTTCTCCCCTTTACTGATTTTATTCCCTCCGACATATGCATGGCGCTGCGCACCGTTTTAGTGGATTCGTCCGAAACTAACCTGAAAATACTCTGGTTTGATCTGAAGTTGTTCGCTCCTGCTTAGCTCGATATATCAATGACAAACCCAGAAGTGGATTATACAGAAGTAGGACACATAAAGGAATGATTTCTCTATCCTGCTATATCCAATTCTGTTATTTTAAAACTGCAGAAAACCATCACTTGTGTTTCCAGCCTCATAGAAATGTAATAAATTGTTGTCTTTTTTGCTTTAAAAGTCACGAAATCCATTTTTAATCCTTACAGGAAATCCCAGTAAGAACATCATATTATCTCTCCATTATAAAGTAGATGATGAAGGTATCGTACAGCGCTCTTCAGGAGAAATCCTCACTACCCGTAATGTACACCCAGGACCTCACAGTACAGATCTATCACATAATCATGAGGAACCTGCTGACCAATCACAGATTGCTACCACAAGTACCAGGCAGAATGGGGGTGAAAGGTTTCAGTGTGATGAATGTGGGAAACAGTATTCATGCAGATCAGTCCTTGTCAAACACAGAAGACTTCACACTGGAGAGAATCTGCATTCATGTTCAGAAAGTGGGAAATGCTTTACAAGGAGATCCAATTTTGTTGCACATAAGAGAATCCACACAGTAGAGAAGAAATATTCATGTCCTGAATGTGGGAAATGTTTTCCAAGAAAATCATTTCTTGTTATACATGAGAGAAATCACACAGGAGAGAGGCCATTTTCATGTTCGGAATGTGGAAAATGTTTTATATGTAAATCAAATCTTGATAAACATCAAAGAATTCACACAGGAGAGCAGCTGTATTCATGTTCAGAATGTGGAAAATGTTTTACAAGGCGATCAGATTTTGTTAAACATGAACGAATCCACACAGGAAAGAAGCTATATTCTTGCCCAGAATGTGGGAAAGGCTTTATCTTTAAATCACAACTTATAATGCATGAGAGAATTCACACAGGAGAGAAGCCATTTATATGTTCAGAATGTGGGAAATGTTTTACAAATAAATCAGATCTTGTTAGACATAAGCGATGTCACACCGGAGAAGAGCCATATTCTAGTTCAGAATCTGGGAAATGTTTTACAGAAAAGTCAAATCTTAAACTGCCTGAGAAAAACCACACAGGAGAGAAGCCATATTCATGCCCAGAATGTGGGAAAAGTTTTAGAGATAAATCGGGTCTTAAAATACATGAGAGAAGCCATACAGGAGAGAAGCCGTATTCATGCCTGGAATGTGGGAAATGTTATGTGCTTAAAGCACAGCTTATAATACATAAGAGAATCCACACAGGAGAGGAGCCATATTCATGTTCAGAATGTGGGAAATGTTTTAGAGATAAATCAAATCTTAAAATGCACAAGAGAAGCCACACAGGAGAGAAGCCATATTCATGTCCAGAGTGTGAGAAATGTTTTATGTATAAATCAAATCTTGTTATACATAAGAGAAGTCACACAGGGGAGAAGCCATATTCATGTTTAGAATGTGGGAAAAGTTTTAGAAACAAATCAAATCTTATTAAACATAACAGAAGTCACACAGGAGAGAAGCCGTATTCATGTCCAGAATGTGGGAAATGTTTTAGAGATAAATCCAATCTTATTAAACATGAGAGAAGTCACACAGGAGAGAAGCCATATTCATGTCCAGAATGTGAAAAATGTTTTAGAAATAAATCAAATCTTGCTAGACATGAGAGAATTCACACAGGAGAGAAGTTATATCCATGTTTAAAATGTGGGAAATGTTTTACGCATAAATCAAGTCTTAAAATACATCAGAGTTGTCACATAGGAGAGAAGCCGTATTCATGTTCAGAATGCGGGAAATGCTTTCGAGATAAATCACATCTTATAATACACGAGAGAATCCACACGGGAGAGAAGCCATATTCATGTTCAGAATGTAGGAAATGTTTTACACAAAAATCACATCTTGTTAAACATGAGAAGTCACACTTAAGAGAAGTCATATTAAAATAAGAATCATAATTGCAAAGCTTGTAGTATAATGACAAGTTAATCAGGTATCAGCCATGGATTACTTATCCAGCATACTGTGCCTTATTTAGACTGAGTGTATATATGTATACCTGTTACATGCAGTCTTAGTCATTTGCCATTACATTTATGTATATTTAGCTTATCTATTATTTTGTTTTTCTGTATATTTGTTAGTGGCCAACCCCTGAGTGTCTTCCAGTAATCAGAACCGTGTGATCTTCTCTCTTGTTATAAATAAAGGGACTGAGAGGACCTCCCTCAGACTTGATTATTTGACGCTCTAGTCTTTGCACATTACTTGTCTCACCGCCGGTGACTTCTTTTTCAGCTAATTCCCAGTTAAATTATTCTGACATTTCTTTGGTACTGAAACCAGGGAGCTGATGAGACCCAAGGAGGGATGCCAGTTCGTGACCGAACTCGATGCAGTCACTTAAAACGCAGTAAGTCATACCATTTCTTGGTGAGTGCTCCCTCTTTTCCTGTCACACTATCTGGCTGGTTATTTTGAGACTGTCCCGGCTCCAGAGTCTTTCCTGGGAATCTTGATGTGTGTGTGAGTGGAAAATGTGAATGTGTGTAGTGCTGTTTGGTGGAAAGATTGGGATCACAGATATATAGTAGGTCCTTATAGTGGGGAAACTATATGTAGACCCATCCATCGACACAGCCATGAAAGGCTCCACAGCGGCCTGTAATAATGTTTGCAGCAGGAAGTTTGTAAGTGCACAATGGAGTTTCAAAGTGAAACCTGTGGATCATAAGGCCACAGGAATAGAAATGAGATCTTTCTATGTGTTCTTTTCCTTCTGTAACCCCTGTTGGATAGAGGGCTATCCTGTCTAGGCATTCCTATAGACTTTTAAAGGCCCACCTTCTGCTCACTGACAAAGTCTATAAGTACAGTAGGTGCTGTACCTAGGTGGTCGTAAGAAGCAGGTAAGAGTCTGAGGTTGGTCTTCGCGCATTACCTCTCTCCCAGAACTCACCCCAAATAAAGCAGGGAGGGATTGATTTGCCAGGGCTATAGTAGGTGCACAGAATTCAAGGGTATGAATGTGGCTCAGTCGGTGGAATGCAGGACAGATAGTTGAACCATAAAGATTTAGGAAAAGAACACTGTCACGTACGTACTGTCATGTCTCGCGACCAGGAATGGGTCTGCCAGGGGCCAGACTACCTCCAAGCTCTCACTCCGCGCACACCACACACTCAGGCCACAGAGTGAGCGTAGATCACCCCCAAACACGCACAGACCAAACACCCCAAACACCAGCTGCCACCACCGACTTTGACGTAAGCCATAAACGTTGCGCCATCCACGTATATACGTTCTGCTCACATGCGATCACACGTTCAGGCTATGAATTCTTTACAGCAACAAGGCGGACTTATACAGGGAATATTTTATACACAAAAAATAGTGCAGAGCTTTCAAAACAGATGTAAAATGAGACAAAATAAAAATATCATGCAAAAACAGTAAAAGTAAAAGTAAAATAAATGGGAGAATATACAGTAATAAGAACTTACTGCCCCCGGGAGAAGGGGAAGAAATGCCATTTTTTATAGAGCCAGGATTGGTTTCCCGTCGGCACAGTCATTGACTATCCAAATCCCAGTTCTGTCATTGGGTGGGAATTAATGAGGTGAGTGGGGGGCATTGAATATTGAAATCCCTTTGTTTTAAAATTTTCAAATCTTCCTCCAAAATGAGTCCCCTTCCTCCGGTATCTGAGCCCCCTTCCTCCGCTATCTGAGTCCCCTTCCTCCGGTATCTGAGCCCCCTTCCTCCTGTATCTGAGCCCCCTTCCTCCGGTATCTGAGCCCCCTTCCTCCGGTATCTGAGCCCCCTTCCTCCGCTATCTGAGTCCCCTTCCTCCACTATCTGAGCCCCCTTCCTCCACTATCTGAGCCCCCTTCCTCCGCTATCTGAGTCCCCTTCCTCCGGTATCTGAGCCCCCTTCCTCCTGTATCTGAGCCCCCTTCCTCCGGTATCTGAGCCCCCTTCCTCCGGTATCTGAGCCCCCTTCCTCCGCTATCTGAGTCCCCTTCCTCCACTATCTGAGCCCCCTTCCTCCACTATCTGAGCCCCCTTCCTCCGCTATCTGAGTCCCCTTCCTCCTGTATCTGAGCCCCCTTCCTCCGGTATCTGAGCCCCCTTCCTCCGGTATCTGAGCCCCCTTCCTCCGGTATCTGAGTCCCCTTCCTCCACTATCTGAGCCCCCTTCCTCCGGTATCTGAGCCCCCTTCCTCCGGTATCTGAGCCCCCTTCCTCCGGTATCTGAGTCCCCTTCCTCCTGTATCTGAGCCCCCTTCCTCCGGTATCTGAGCCCCCTTCCTCCGGTATCTGAGCCCCCTTCCTCCGGTATCTGAGCCCCCTTCCTCCGGTATCTGAGCCCCCTTCCTCCGGTATCTGAGCCCCCTTCCTCCGCTATCTGAGTCCCCTTCCTCCTGTATCTGAGCCCCCTTCCGCCGGTATCTGAGCCCCCTTCCTCCGCTTTCTGAGCCCCCTTCCTCCGGTATCTGAGCCCCCTTCCTCCGGTATCTGAGCCCCCTTCCTCCGGTATCTGAGTCCCCTTCCTCCTGTATCTGAGCCCCCTTCCTCCGGTATCTGAGCCCCCTTCCTCCGGTATCTGAGCCCCCTTCCTCCGGTATCTGAGCCCCCTTCCTCCGGTATCTGAGCCCCCTTCCTCCGGTATCTGAGCCCCCTTCCTCCGCTATCTGAGTCCCCTTCCTCCTGTATCTGAGCCCCCTTCCGCCGGTATCTGAGCCCCCTTCCTCCGCTTTCTGAGCCCCCTTCCTCCTGTATCTGAGCCCCCTTCCGCCGGTATCTGAGCCCCCTTCCTCCGCTTTCTGAGCCCCCTTCCTCCGGTATCTGAGCCCCCTTCCTCCTGTATCTGAGCCCCCTTCCTCCGGTATCTGAGCCCCCTTCCTCCTGTATCTGAGCCCCCTTCCTCCGGTATCTGAGCCCCCTTCCTCCGGTATCCGGTTTATCAGGGGGGAGCAGCTGCTTCTTTGAGGTTAGTACCCGGCAGCCAGAGGTGTTAATATGTAGAATAAATATGTAAAAATCTGCAGCACTCGTCAGTTGAATTAACAAAACCCTGTTACTTTATTTGTACCAGCAGCATACAGACGGCGACGTTTCGACCATCTCTGGTCTTTCTCAAGCAATGAAATCACACAACATAATGGGCCAGATTTATCATTATCTCAAGTCAGAATAATGGAGTGAAAAAGTCGCAAAAAAAATGCGCAAACGCTAAAACTGCGCACAAATTTGCAACTTTTTTCTGCTCTGCACTATGCTCGCCAGTTTTCTGAAAGTGGGCGTGTTTTCTTATGTAAATGAATCTCTAGACAGATTTACTATAATGGTTACTACCAGTATGCACCCACACATCATATTTATGACAATCACACTGAGGCATCCAAGGAGGAGTTAACTGGTGTAAATGTTGGAACGAATGTGGTGGTCATTATGCTCTATCCAGCACTGCCCATAGCCCCTTAGCTCCTATGGCAGGGGCTGGAACCACTGATCCCTGGTCCACCTCATTCCTAGTACACCTCAACTGTGGAACCAGTTTCCAGTGCAGAATACCTTGCATTAGGAATTTGGCAATCCAGTGCCCACACCCATCTTATGCATGACCTTCCCCATGATGACATTCCAGACCTTAATGCCTATATACTGTATGCCTCATACTCTCGAACAGGGATGACCTCTCATGACTTCATGGACATTTTATTTTGCCATTATTTTCCAAAGCACTTTGTCTCATCATGCAGTTTCTGGTCGTCTTCTTCCTGTATTGAACCCTGAGGAATAAATGTAAGTTCAGCATAGTACAGTGTCTAATAGTCAAAAAGAAGGAGTGAGGAGGGAAGTTTTATTCCTAATGAGACAGGAAGTAGACAAGTTTAGTATTGGTCTAGTACTCCCTGCATATGGGACCAATAAGATGAAGGAAGGGCTTGTTATATTTGGGAAGTCCTAGTGCTGGAGCAGATACAATAACCTGTTTGGAGGCTGAAATAGCATCTTGTTCTTCAGGGGTTAATGAGGTCATCATATCAGGGTTGCAGTAGAGAAGAGGCTTTGGGAGTCCACTCTTTCTAATATCCCACCTTTTCTCCTCCCTCCTCTCTACATCACTTGTCACGACCCCTGCGGTCTTCTGAGGTGTAGTCTCTTCTTCTGAGTCCGTCCTAATTGACTCTCTGACTATGCACTGGTCCTAACGAGATGTCCTGACAATATATAAAAAAAAAAAATCAGTGATCAGTTGCATTTCCCTTCTAGCTAATCATATTGGATAAAGTAAAAGTAGATCAGCAAGAAGCCTCCAGGCGTTCCTGACGTCCATTAGGTACAGCTGAGAAATAATTCACAAGGAAAAATAACGATGAACTCAGCTTTTATCTCATGGATTGTCTTTGTCCAGACACACCTGGATCCATTTGCACCCCATGGTTCCATACCTGATCCTGATCTCAGGATGGGAGGTCTGATCATGTGCAACCATGGTTCTATAAGAGGTGGTCAGTCTCCAATTTGTATATAGATATGAAAAGAATCCTGTCACTTCGCTATCTTCAAGCTATTAAACTGCTATAACAGGGACACGTTTCGACCCGTCCTGAGGCTTCATCAACCATAACACAAATGGAATAAATCGCATAACATATAGGTATGCACGGCACCTCTGGATGACGTAGGACGCTGTCGTCTGGGTAACCTTCATAAAAAAGGAATTGCATTTCACTATCTTGTCATCTCTGCCCGAGCACAGATATGGATAACAACATAATGTCATAAACAATGTCACATTATTCAGTTTAGAGCCAAACGAGCAACTTCATATTCCCTGTTTAGCCCCTCGGGTTCAAGGGTCTGGAGTGTGTGAATCCAGTATGCCTCTCGGGGCTCTAGTAGTTTAATATTTACTCCTCTCCTTGGGTATTCAATTTGTTCTATTATTTGATATTTCAATTGGGAAATATTATGGCCGTGTGTATCGAAATGATAAGGAAGTGGAAGCAGCAGATTAGTAGTCTGTATTGAGGACTTATGTTTTCCTATGCGATGCCTCTATGGTTTCACCCACATACAAGAGACGGTGTGGACAGTTAATAATGTAAATAACATTTGTGGATTCACAGGTGTAGAATCCTTTTATTTTATAGGTTTGGCCTGTATGAGGGTGATGATCGCCCTGTGCTGTGTGTTGGGGCAAAACACCCCACCTCTCTGATTGTCGGGATCCCAATTGATGTGTACCTATGAGCGCTCAGAGAGCTGACACAGACACACTGCTGAATCAGATTCTCTCCTTTACTCCACACAAACATACATCTTTATAACACTGCAGATAATCATAGACTAATCTGGCACACCACCAAGGGGGTGGAAATCGAAACTAACGATTTAATTAGTTATTCATAAAAGGCAATACTTCCGCACCATACTAACAGAATTCTAATAATTAAAAAGTTTCTGCAGCATCTTATCTCAAAGTTCATATTCTCGAGCAGTGCATCCCGAAACTCGAAGGAACATAACTCTCTCTTGTATGTCAGACTCTGATAAGGAAGCGAGGGAGCTACTGCCTTGGCCTTGCAGCTGGGAGCATTTGATCTATATACACAGAGACTCCCTATGTCCTGCCAGCTGGGTCATAAATTTTTTTCCACATATGTACAAGATGAAGGACATGTTCCTACAAAATGGATTCTCATCCCTCACAATTCCCACATTTTGAGATATCTTGGAACTGACATCTTAACCCAGAGTTACTTCAGGTGGGGTAGGTCCAACTGCCAGCCAGAGGCCAGATTCCCTCTCAGGTATTGATGCAGTTCCCTCTCAATAATCCTGGTAGTTTCTCCTTTTGGTACAGAACCTGTTGGCGCACATAAACATAAGCTTAAAGGGGTATTCCCATCTGTTTATTCCTAACTCATTCTATTACATCTCCCCCAATAAACTTTTTACTAAATACATATAATAAAAAAAAACTACTATTCTTTTTGAATTTGAAAATCAAAAATTACTAGTTGATCAGCGCTGCCTATGGATACGGTCGCCGCTCGCCGGCCGCATCCATTGGCCGCGCTTGCGCACTCATTCCCTGGTGATCTAGTGGCGGCTGCAATTCTTATCGAGATCGCGCACGTCTCCGGCCGTCCGCGCATGCGCAGATCTATTTTCCTTTGAGCCGCGTTGAAAATAGATCTGCGCATGCGTGACCGGCCGATTAGTTCGTGGAAGGAAGAGAGGACTCAGAGAGCGGACGACGTGGGAGAGACAGCGGGGTGAGTATTTGTTATATATGAGATTGGGGGCTGATGGAGGCACTTGAGGGGGCAGACGGAGTTACTTTTGGGGCAGATGGAGGCTGATGGGGGGCTATATGAGGCTGATGGGGGGCTAAATGAGGCTGATGGGGGGCTAAATTAGGCTGATGGGGGCTATATGAGGCTGATGGGGGGCTATATGAGGCTGATTGGGGGCTATATGAGGCTGATGGGGGCTTTGATGCATATGGGGGGCTATATGAGGCTGATGGGGGCTGTGATGCATATGGGGGGCTATATGAGGCTGACGGGGGCTTTGATGCATATGGGGGCTATATGAGGCTGATGGGGCTTTGATGCATATGGGGGGCTATATGAGGCTGATGGGGGGCTATATGAGGCTGATGGGGGCTATATGAGGCTGATGGGGGGCTATATGAGACTGATTGGGGGCTATATGAGGCTGATGGGGGGCTATATGAGGCTGATGGAGGGCTATATGAGGCTGATGGGGGCTTTGATGCATATGGGGGGCTATATGAGGCTGATGGGGGCTGTGATGCATATGGGGGGCTATATGAGGCTGATGGGGGCTGTGATGCATATGGGGGGCTATATGAGGCTGATGGGGGCTTTGATGCATATGGGGGGCTTTGATGCATATGGGGGCTATATGAGGCTGATGGGGGCTTTGATGCATATGGGGGGCTATATGAGGCTGATGGGGGGCTATATGAGGCTGATGGGGGGCTATATGAGGCTGATTGGGTGCTATATGAGGCTGATGGGGGGCTATATGAGGCTGATGGGGGCTTTGATGCATATGGGGGCTATATGAGGCTGATGGGGGCTTTGATGCATATGGGGGCTATATGAGGCTGATGGGGGGCTATTTGAGGATGATGGGGGCTGTTTGAGGCATATGGGGGCAGATGGATGTGGCAGAGCTGAATATGCTGATGTTCTGCCATAGTTCTAGTGGGGAAGGGAATAGACAGATGTAGCAGAGCTGAATATGCAGGGTGTTCTGACAGTGCTGGTTGAAGATAAAAACAGATGTAGCAGTGCTGAATATGCCGGTGTTCTGAGACAGTGCTGGTTAAAGATAAAAACAGATGTAGCAGTGCTGTATATGTGGCAGGTCAGCATCAATACTGGTGAAAGAGAAACAGGTGTAGCAGAGCTGAATATGCAGGGTGTTCTGACACAGTGCTGGTTGAAGATAAAAACAGATGTAGCATAGCTGTATATGTGGCAGGTCAGCATCAATGCTGGTGAAAGAGAAACAGATGTAGCAGAGCTGAATATGCAGCGTGTTCTGACACAGTGCTGGTTGAAGATAAAAACAGATGTAGTAGAGCTGAATATGCGGCTGTTCTGACACAGTGCTGGTTGAAGAGATAAACAGACAGATGTAGCAGAGCTGTATATGAAGCTTTTCAGACACAGTGTAGAATGTGGGTGTAGAATAAAGATGTAGCAGAGATGTATAGGAAGCCATTCAAGTGATGTTAGGGGACTGGAGAAGACATATGTAGCTGAGCTGTATATGCATCTATAAAGATACATAGTGTGAGGTTTATACACAACTGGAGTACAGCAGTAATGGAAGCAAATCTGCATCAGTGCTGGGGGGTGGTGGTTGGTCAAGCTTTTGGGCTAATGTATAATATGGAATTATAGTTTTTGATGCACAGAATGGGTTTGTAAAAGATCAGACAGAGATTTTATGTGTAAAACTGCAGAACAGCCACGTGTTCCTGTACGTTGAGCTCACTTCACATGGCTCTGAGTGACCATTACCCTCACAGACACTGCAGGCTGCCAGGCTGATGAGTCACTCTTCACATGAACTAGCACACAGGACTCAGCTCTCAGTGTGATGTCATAAGGAGGCGTGGCCGGCCTTCACTCTAGCTGCCTAAGCCCCGCCCAGCCTTAGCTGCAGGAAACCAGGAAGTGAACGGCTAGCTGGCAGCAATTGAGAATAAAGTAGCAAGATGGGAATACCCCTTTAATCCCAGCATATACTACTATTATAATCATCACTACTTGCAGTATTGTTTGTCTTGCCACCAGGAGCCTCCATCCGCCCTGCTATGGGGAGAGGGACCGCAGTGGAGTTATACTTCTCATCATCAGGCCCTGGTCTTCTTTGTAAGACAAACTGCCAACAAGACATATGAATAAGTTCTTTAAAAGTCAAAGGGATTGCCAGATAAGGCAGAGTTCTTGAGCTCATGGGACTGTGAGTACAGATCCAACAGTCCTTAATTTTACTGCCAGTGTTATTGAGTCCTGTAAACAGCACCTGGTGGTGTCGGATAAGTGCATTGTCCCAGTTATCCTTCAGTTGTTGGTACAGGGCCGTTGTTCCCAGGATTAGGGCGGCCATCAGCAGGAGGATCCTCATTCTTGGGCGTCAGAACTTTCTTGCAGTGAGAAGCTTGTATCCAGTTAGGCTTTCCTTCAACCTTTACTGCTATATGAGTAGTCAACAGGACTTGGAAAGGACCATCGAATGTGGGGTCCAGGCCTCTCCTCACATGTCTCCTGGTTGCAGACTGTGTGTTCCTTCTACTGGATCTGGAAGGGAAGCAAACACTTGTTTAAGGCTGTGCTCAGGCCTCTATGTGAGGGCCGCATGTAGCTTGTTAGGCTGTTGTGGAGAATACAATCCTAATCTGGGGGCGCTTCCAAACAGGATCTCAAATGGGGATAATCCTGTCTTTCTGTTTGGAAAGGTCCTGACTGAGTATAAGGCTAAGGGAAAACACTCTGGCCAAGGCCGCTGAGTTTCCTGCATGGCTTTCTGGATTTTTTATTTGAGCGTGCCATTTAGACGCTCGACACGGCTGCTGCTTTGGGGGTGGTATGCTGTATGGAAAGCTTGGGTGACCCCTAAAGCCTGCGTCACTTCCCTCATTACTTCTCCTGTGAAGTGGGAACCCCTGTCTGATTCTGTAACTTCAGGGACACCTTACCTGCACACCAGCTCACTGAGCAGCTTCTTTGCTGTGTTCTTTGAATTTGCTACTAGGAAGGCTTCCGGCCACCCTGAAAAGAGATCAACACACCCAAGGACAAATTCCTATACTCCTACCTTAGGCAATTGTATATAGTCTATCTACAATCTCTGGAACGGGTAAAGTGGCCTGGGGGGGTGCTTGCTTGGAGTCTTCACCACTTCACCGGTATTGTTCAATGCACAGACCATACATCCTTGTACAAACAGTGGCTACTGTAAAAAATCATGGCTATGATTAAATCCTAACGTTTCTTGTTGCATTAATTGTACACAGTCATGGGGTCATGTTCCATCATGTCATTTAGGAGGCTGCCCATACCTTCTATGCCCTCTTCCCCCATTTCTGAATCTGTGATTGATAACAAAGTAGCAGGATTCAGAGTAGTACACCTTGTGAAATAAATGTTAGCGGCATGAGGAGTGCACACTGGAGTCTGAGTTGCCTGGCCATAGAAATATGCTGAGGTTGAACCTGTATTAATATGCCCTGTATGTAATGAGGTGTTTGTACAGTCACCGGGTAGTCTAACATAATTTCAGAGGCTTTTTCTATCATTGCCTGCACTGCCGCTACCGCCTTGACACAAGAGGGGGCGCCTCTGGCAACAGGATCTAATCTGGCTGAAAAGTACGCCACTAGCTGCTGGCGGTCACCATGATTCTGAGTCAGTACAGCCGTGCTGTGACCCTGCATTTCTGAACAGAACAGGTGAAATTCCTCGTCATATTTTGGAATACCCAGGGCCGGGGCCGAGGTTATGCACAGCTTCAATGTATGGAAATGATTCACTGCCTCTTCTGTCAGGTGAAATGGGTGAGATGACAGACAATCATACAGAGGCTGCATTAACATGGAGACATGTCTAATCCAGGGGCGACAGTAGGACACCAGCCCCCAAAACACCCGCAGGCTTTGTGCTCCTTTGGGCACTTGTATCCTTTCTTTCTGGGGTTAGGTGGTGAGCTCCATGGGAGAGGCGGTGTCCTAGAAATACAACCTTGTCTTTACTAAACTGCAGCTTCTGCTTTGAGGCTTTACACCCGTTCTGATGGAGGAAAAGTAAAAGAGATATAGTCGCCTCACAGCAAGTCTCACTGTCTTCAGCACACAGGAGCAAATCATCCACGTGTTGTAACAGGAGCACTGAGCCGGCGGTGCCCGGTCTGTAAGGACAGATGGCAGAGCCTGTGTATACATGGTCGGGGAGTTCTGAGCTCCCTGAGGCAGGACGGTCCAAGTATACTGATTACCCGTAAATGTAAAGGCAAACAGATACTGACAGTCAGGATGCAGCGGGACACTAAAGAAAGCATTTGGCAGATCTATCACTGTGAAACATGTGGCAGTGGATGGAACTTGTGACAGTAAGGTTGTGGGTTTGGCACTATTGGAGTTTATAAAACTGTCACCTTGTTGACTTCTCTAAGATCATGAGCCATCCTGTAACTGACAGGCTGTCCCTTAAATGGTTTCTTTATTGGGAACAGCGGGGTGTTAGCAGGAGATACTGTTTTTATCAATACACCGGCCTGGAGGAAAGCATCAGTTTGATGGGCCACTGCTATCTCCTGGGCAGGACAGAGGGGGTGCTGCTTTACTTGAGGGGGCTGACATCCTGGCCTGAGATATACCATAGCCAGAGACACAGGGAGTCTTCCAGTGTCTGTTTTAGATGTTGCCCACAAATCCTTCAGTACCACCTCAAGAACAGCTTGGTCAGGGGGCGTGGCTGAAGGTTGATGGAGACTGTCAGGAATATGGATTAATATTTACTGTCAGCCAAGTCCTCACACCCACCATTTGCTGAAAGATAGCAGAGGTAGTGAACTCCACAGGAGGGCCCTGCATCAAAGCCGCAGCCAGATAGCAGGCCACATTTGGTTGTATTTCCCCCTGCAGGGGGTCTAAGCCATTCCCCAGTTCAATCGAATCTAGCAGACAGCATGGAACCGGCGATTTATAAGGAATTATGAATCGCCCGTCCATCCCAGGCATAATTTGGTTATCTTTTTGTGATCCTGGGGCAAAGCCAAAAAGCCACGTGGTCCTGGCTTGATGCTAGGATGCCCGGGAGGGGAGATATACATATCTCTCCACAGAAACCCAATAGCGGCACCATGTTTGGACTCCTGTAACAAGGGGGTCGGTGGAGCAGAGGCTAGCGGCGCTCTGCCCTGATGCCAGCTCTTCTGCTGGGGTGAGGGGGGTGCAAGCCAGCCCTGTAACAAGGGGGTTGGTGGAGCAGAGGCTAGCGGCGCTCTGCCCGGATGCCAGCTCTTCTGCTGTGGTGAGGGGGGTGCAAGCCAGTCCTGTAACAAGGGGGTCGGTAGAGCAGAGGCTAGCGGCGCTCTTCCCGGATGCCAGCTCTTCTGCTGTGGTGAGGGGGGTGCAAGCCAGCCCTGTAACAAGGGGGTCGGTGGAGCAGAGGCTAGCGGCGCTATGCCCGGATGCCAGATCTTCCACTGGGAAGGGATCAGTGGGCATCGCAGGCTCATCCCCTGCCAAAAGAACTCGGCTGGAGGGATCAGTGGGCATCGCAGGCTCATCCCCTGCCCCAGAACTCGGTTGAGAAGTAGCTGGGAAGGGGAGGGCTCGCTTACCTCCTCCGCCTGGTATCCCTGCGGAGATGGCTGGGGATCTAGACCGACCGTCCAGCATCCCTGTAGGACTGGCACAGAGCCCGCGGTCTCATCTGCGCCTGTGTAGAGGGGCTTGTGTTCCCCTTTTCCCGGTATCTCCGGCTGCTGTTGAAAGGTGAGGCTGGTTGCCTCTCCTCCCCAGGACTCTGCTTGCTGTAGGGCAGAGGGACCCACATCTCCTCCCCCTGGAACTCAGGTTGCCGCTGGGGAGAGAGACCGGTTGTCTCCTCTCCCTGTGATATGCACTGCCACTGGAGATCTGGGCAGGCGGCCCAGCATCCCTGTAGGGCTGGTAGAGAGACCTCGGTCCCATCTCCACCTGCCATCTGTGGGTCCTCCCAGGACAAGTCTATGAGGTTGCCCACCTCTGAGGTCGGTTGGGCAAAAGAGGGTATAATTTCCAGGCAATCCTCTGGGCTGAGGGATGGTGGTTGAGCTAGGTTGAACAGTTGACGGTAGCTCTACTCCAGCTCCCACTCCATGGTGACTAGATGAATCAGGTCTGGCCCAAGGTCGTCCGCTCGGGGAAGGTCCAGCTCGGTTTCCCTGATGTCGTGGATGTCCAAGAACCGACATTCTGTGGGGCATCCAAAGTCATCGCCCTCATCAAAGGCTTCCACAGTAAGCCCGGACCATTATAATCCTCTCCCTCCGGCAGATAGTGGTTAGTCATCCATGGGTTGCGCTGGGTGGCATACCACTTTAGTGCCCGGTATGCTTTGTCCAGCCACAACTCCCTCCAAATCAGGGTCCACAGTTCTGTCACCCACTCAGCCAAGGGTTGCTTTCCTAGGAAGGGTGACCGCAGGGCCACGAGTACCTGGAGCCTCTGTTCCTCACCGGGAAGGCTCTCTCTCCGCTGCCGCTGTACCTCCTCTAAGGCGTCATACCACAGTCCATTTTGAGTGGCATCTCTGTAGTCCAGTATGCCCTCCTCTGATACAGGCCCATCCTGTTGGGCCAAGTACTGCTGCAACCTCCAGCGAAACTCCTCTTCCATGTTGCTGTGGATAGGAATGCTGCCCGGTAGCTAGCTCTGTCCCTTGAGCTCCTTCAAAGCCAGGGTTGCTGCACGAGTGCCAGCGTTGTCATCCATGCACCATACACTAGTGCCTTCCTTGAATCCTCTGTGCAGGGAAAAAGAAGGGAAAATCCTGCTGCTTGCCACCAGTTGTGACGGTATCATCCGTGTCACCGTCTAGTATTCCCTTCTACCCTTGAAATAGCACCGCCAAATAATCCACAGAGCAATAAATCGCTATTATCGCTAGTATCGCTGGTATCGCTGGTATCGCCAAATAAGTCTATACATGAGCCAAAGCTGAATGCTAGAAATACTTTACTGGAAGGCAACCACATTCAAAAAATACAATTGCTTTTATCCCCTGCTCCCATGCAAGGGAGACACCCACAACAAACATACATTAACCCATAACACAAAGATTACAACCCACATATCATCCTCCCCTCTGCCTGTGATATAATCATGGTACACCATGGTTAATATAATCAACCCAGGCAGGACAAAACACATTGTCCTCTGTCCTGGAGACAACCGAGTTGTAATTCAATTATCTCTCAGGACAGAGGGCAATCGCCAATATACACAGAGAGACAATGGAACAGACCTCCCTACTCAACGTATACAATGTCCCACCCTTTACAATACACATAGACATGTAACACATCCCAAAATGGCACGAATTAGACCAGGAGTTCAAAAGTAAATAAACGTCTCTTTGGCCTGGCTGTACTCATGGCTTTTCTGTCCAAAACCGGTTCTACACAGTCTTTTGTCCTGGAGACAATTGAGAAGTGATCCACTTATCTCCCAAGGACAGAGGCAAGACTCCATTAGCCACATGGTAGCAAAAGACAGCAAAATACATGAACTTATATAACTATGCAGCTATTGCACAAAACCGGTGCATACAACATGGGACCGTAATCACATGGTAAGAGGCTGGCAAGTAGTCCTCTCCAAGTACTCGTGGCAACCTCAAAAGAGGGGAGTTTGTCACAGTCCTTTAATCTTTCCTGGTAAGTTTTATCCTGCAATCCATGGACCAGTTTAGTAGTTCTTCTCTGAACTCTCTCCAAAGTAACAGTATCCTTCTGGAGATATGCTCTACAGTACTGCGCACAATACTCCAGATGAGGTCTGACTAGTGCTCTGTAAGGGGGCAGTGTGGGGAAAATTACTATATGGGGTAATGTGGGGGAAATTACTATATGGGGCAGTGTGGGGGAAATTACTATATGGGGTAGTGTGGGGGAAATTACTATATGGGGCAGTGTGGGGGAAATTACTATATGGGGTAGTGTGGGGGAAATTACAGTATGGGGGCAGTGTGGGGGAAATTACTGTATGGGGCAGTGTGGGGGAAATTATTATATCAGGGGGAGTGTGGGGGAAATTACTATATGGGGTAGTGTGGGGGAAATTACTATATGGAGCAGTGTGGGGAAAATTACTATATGGGGTAATGTGGGGGAAATTACAGTATGGGGGCAGTGTGGGGGGAATTACTGTATGGGGCAGTGTGGGGGAAATTACTATATGGGGCAGTGTGGGGGGAATTACTATATGGGGCAGTGTGGGGGAAATTACTACATGGGGCAGTGTGGGGGAAATTATTATATGGGGGCAGTGAGGGGGAAATTACTATATGGGGCAGTGTGGGGGAAATTACTATATGGGGCAGTGTGAGGGAAATTACTATATGGGGCAGTGTGGGGGAAATTATTATATGGGGCAGTGTGGAGGAAATTACTATATGGGATAATGTGGGAGAAATTACTATATGGGGCAGTGAGGAGGAAATTACTATATGGGGCAGTGTGGGGGAAATTACTATATGGGGGCAGTGTGTGGGGAAATTACTATATGGAGCAGTGTGGGGGAAATTACTATATGGGGCAGTGTGGGGGAAATTACTATATGGAGCAGTGTGGGGGAAATTACTATATGGTGCAGTGAGGAGGAAATTACTATATGGGGCAATGTGGGAGAAATTACTATATGGGGCAGTGAGGAGGAAATTACTATATGGGGCAGTGTGGGGGAAATTACTATATGGGGCAGTGTGGGGGAAATTACTATATGGGGCAGTGTGGGGGAAATTACTATATGGGGCAGTGTGGAGGAAATTACTATATGGGGTAATGTGGGAGAAATTACTATATGGGGCAGTGAGGAGGAAATTACTATATGGGGCAGCGTGGGGGAAATTACTATATGGGGGCAGTGTGGGGGAAATTACTATATGGGGCAGTGTGTGGGGAAATTACTATATGGAGCAGTGTGGGGGAAATTACTATATGGGGCAGTGTGGGGGAAATTACTATATGGGACAGTGTGGGGGAAATTACTATATGGGGCAGTGTGGGGGAAATTACTATATGGTGCAGTGTGGGGGAAATTACTATATGGGGCAGTGTGGGGGAATTACTATATGGGGCAGTGTGGGGGAAATTACTATATGGGACAGTGTGGGGGAAATTACTATATGGGGTAGTGTGGGGGAAATTACTATATGGAGCAGTGTGGGGGAAATTACTATATGGGGGCAGTGTGGGGGAAATTACTATATGGGGACAGTGTGGGGGAAATTACTATATGGGGGCAGGGTGGAGGAAATTACTATATGGAGCAGTGTGGGGGAAATTACTATATGGGGGCAGTGTGGGGAAATTACTATATGGAGCAGTGTGGGGAAATTACTATATGGGGGCAGTGTGGGGGAAATTACTATATGGGGACAGTGTGGGGGAAATTACTATATGGGGCAGTGTGGGGGAAATTACTATATGGGGGCAGTGTGGGGGAAATTATTATATGGGGCAGTGTGGGGGAAATTACTATATGGGGCAGTGTGGGGGAAATTACTATATGGGACAGTGTGGGGGAAATTACTGTATGGGGCAGTGTGGGGAAATTACTATATGGGGCAGTGTTGGAGAAATTACTATATGGGACAGTGTGGGGGAAATTACTATATGGGGGCAGTGTGGGGGAAATTACTATATGGGGCAGTGTGGGGGAAATTACTATATGGGGCAGTGTGGGGGAAATTACTATATGGGGCAGTGTGGGGGAAATTACTATATGGGACAGTGTGGGGGGAAATTACTATATGGGGGCAGTGTGGGGGAAATTACTATATGGGGCAGTGTGGGGGAAATTACTATATGGAGCAGTGTGGGGGAATTTACTATATGGGGGAAGTGTGGGGGAAATTACTATATGGAGCAGTGTGGAGGAAATTACTATATGGGGCAGTGTGAGGGAAATTACTATATGGAGCAGTGTGGGGGAAATTACTATATGGGGCAGTGTGGGGGAAATTACTATATGGGGCAGTGTGGGGGAAATTACTATATGGGGGCAGTGTGGGGGACATTACTATATGGAGCAGTGTGGGGAAATTACTATATGGGGGCAGTGTGGAGGAAATTACTATATGGAGCAGTGTGGGGAAATTACTATATGGAGCAGTGTGGGGAAATTACTATATGGGGGCAGTGTGGAGGAAATTACTATATGGGGGCAGTGTGGGGGAAATTACTATATGGAGCAGTGTGGGGGAAATTACTATATGGGGGCAGTGTGGGGGAAATTATTATATGGGGCAGTGTGGGGGAAATTACTATATGGGGCAGTGTGGGGGAAATTACTATATGGGACAGTGTGGGGGAAATTACTATATGGGGCAGTGTGGGGGAAATTACTGTATGGGGCAGTGTGGGGGAAATTACTATATGGGGCAGTGTTGGAGAAATTACTATATGGGACAGTGTGGGGGAAATTACTATATGGGGGCAGTGTGGGGGAAATTACTATATGGGGCAGTGTGGGGGAAATTACTATATGGGGGCAGTGTGGGGGAAATTACTATATGGGGCGGTGTTGGAGAAATTACTATATGGGACAGTGTGGGGGAAATTACTATATGGGACAGTGTGGGGGAAATTACTATATGGGGCAGTGTGGGGGAAATTACTATATGGAGCAGTGTGGGGGGAAATTACTATATGGGACAGTGTGGGGGAAATTACTATATGGGACAGTGTGGGGGAAATTACTATATGGAGCAGTGTGGGGGGAAATTACTATATGGGGGCAGTGTGGGGGAAATTACTATATGGAGCAGTGTGGGGGGAAATTACTATATGGGGGCAGTGTGGGGGAAATTACTATATGGGGCGGTGTTGGAGAAATTACTATATGGGACAGTGTGGGGGAAATTACTATATGGGACAGTGTGGGGGAAATTACTATATGGGACAGTGTGGGGGGAAATTACTATATGGGGCAGTGTGGGGGAAATTACTATATGGGGCAGTGTGGGGGAAATTACTATATGGGGCAGTGTGGGGGAAATTACTATATGGGGCAGTGTGGGGGAAATTACTATATGGGGCAGTGTGGGGGAAATTACTATATGGGGGCAGTGTGGGGGAAATTACTATATGGGGCAGTGTGGGGGAAATTACTATATGGGGCAGTGTGGGGGAAATTACTATATGGGGCAGTGTGTGGGAAATTACTATATGGGGCAGTGTGGAGGAAATTACTATATGGGGGCAGTGTGGGGGAAATTACTATATGGGACAGTGTGGGGGAAATTACTATATGGGACAGTGTGGGGGAAATTACTATATGGGGCAGTGTGGGGGAAATTACTATATGGGACAGTGTGGGGGAAATTACTATATGGGACAGTGTGGGGGAAATTACTATATGGGGCAGTGTGGGGGAAATTACTATATGGGACAGTGTGGGGGAAATTACTATATGGGGGCAGTGTGGGGGAAATTACTATATGGGGCAGTGTGGGGGGAAATTACTATATGGGGCAGTGTGGGGGAAATTACTATATGGGGCAGTGTGGGGGAAATTACTATATGGGGGCAGTGTGGGGGAAATTACTATATGGGACAGTGTGGGGGAAATTACTATATGGGGGCAGTGTGGGGGAAACTACTATATGGGGGCAGTGTGGGGGAAACTACTATATGGGGGCAGTGAGGGGGAAATTACCATATGGGGCAGTGTGGGATAAATTACTATATGGGGCAGTGTGGGAGAAATTACTATATGGGGCAGTGTGGGGGAAATTACTATATGGGGCAGTGTGGAGGAAATTACTATATGGAGCAGTGTGGGGAAAATACTATATGGGGCAGTGTGGGGGAAATTACTATATGGGGCAGTGTGGGGGAAATTACTACATGGGGCAGTGTGGGGGAAATTACTATATGGGGGCAGTGTGGGGGAAATTACTATATGAAGCAGTGTGGGGGGAATTACTATATGGGGCAGTGTGGGATAAATTACTATATGGGGCAGTGTGGGGGAAATTACTATATGGGGCAGTGTGGGAGAAATTACTATATGGGGCAGTGTGGGGGAAATTACTATATGGGGCAGTGTGGGGGAAATTACTATATGGAGCAGTGTGGGGGAAATTACTATATGGGGCAGTGTGGGGGAAATTACTATATGGAGCAGTGTGGGGGAAATACTATATGGGGCAGTGTGGAGGAAATTACAATATGGGGCAGTGTGGGGGAAATTACTATATGGAGCAGTGTGGGGGAAATACTATATGGGGCAGTGTGGGGGAAATTACTATATGGGGGTATTGTGGGGGAAAATTACTATATCAGGGGCAGTGTGGGGGAAATTACTATATGGGGCAGTGTGGGGGAAATTACTATATGGGGGCAGTGTGGGGGAAATTACTATATGGGGCAGTGTGGGGGGAATTACTATATGGGGCAGTGTGGGGGAAACTACTATATAGGGGCAGTGTGGGGGAAACTACTATATGGGGGCAGTGAGGGGGAAATTACTATATGGGGCAGTGTGGGAGAAATTACTATATGGGGCAGTGTGGGGGAAATTACTATATGGGGCAGTGTGGGGGGAAATTACTATATGGAGCAGTGTGGGGGAAAATACTATATGGGGCAGTGTGGGAGAAATTACTATATGGGGCAGTGAGGGGGAAATTACTATATGGGGCAGTGTGGGGGAAATTACTATATGGGGCATTGTGGGGGGAATTACTATATGGGGACAGTGTGGAGGAAATTACTATATGGGGCAGTGTGGGGGAAAATACTATATGGGGCAGTGTGGGAGAAATTACTATATGGGGCAGTGTGGGGGAAATTTCTATATGGGGCAGTGTGGGGGAAATTACTATATGGGGGCAGTGTGGGGGAAATTACTATATGGGGCAGTGTGGGGGGAATTACTATATGGAGCAGTGTGGGGGAAATTACTATATGGGGCAGTGTGGGGGAAATTACTATATGGGGGCAGTGTGGGGGAAATTACTATATGGGGCAGTGTGGGGGAAAATACTATATGGGGCAGTGTGGGAGAAATTACTATATGGGGCAGTGTGGGGGAAATTACTATATGGGGCAGTGTGGGGGAAATTACTATATGGGGCAGTGTGGGGGAAATTACTATATGGGGCAGTGTGGGGGGAATTACTATATGGGGCAGTGTGGGGGAAATTACTATATGGGGCAGTGTGGGGGAAATTACTATATGGAGCAGTGTGGGGGAAATTACTATATGGGGCAGTGTGGGGGAAATTACTATATGGAGCAGTGTGGGGGAAATACTATATGGGGGCAGTGTGGGGGAAATTACTATATGGGGCAGTGTGGGGGGAATTACTATATGGGGCAGTGTGGGGGAAACTACTATATAGGGGCAGTGTGGGGGAAACTACTATATGGGGGCAGTGAGGGGGAAATTACTATATGGGGCAGTGTGGGAGAAATTACTATATGGGGCAGTGTGGGGGAAAATACTATATGGGGCAGTGTGGGAGAAATTACTATATGGGGCAGTGAGGGGGAAATTACTATATGGGGCAGTGTGGGGGGAATTACTATATGGGGACAGTGTGGAGGAAATTACTATATGGGGGTATTGTGGGGAGAAATTACTATATGGGGCAGTGTGGGGGAAAATACTATATGGGGCAGTGTGGGAGAAATTACTATATGGGGCAGTGTGGGGGAAGTTACTGTATAGGGGCAGTGTGGGGGAAATTACTATATGGGGCAGTGTGGGGGAAATTACTATATGGGGCAGTGTGGGGGAAATTACTATATGGGGCAGTGTGGGGGAAATTACTATATGGGGGCAGTGTGGGGGAAATTACTATATGGGGGCAGTGTGGGGGAAATTATTATATGGGGCAGTGTGGGGGAAATTACTATATGGGGCAGTGTGGGGGAAATTACTATATGGGACAGTGTGGGGGAAATTACTATATGGGGCAGTGTGGGGGAAATTACTGTATGGGGCAGTGTGGGGGAAATTACTATATGGGGCAGTGTTGGAGAAATTACTATATGGGACAGTGTGGGGGAAATTACTATATGGGGCAGTGTGGGGGAAATTACTGTATGGGGCAGTGTGGGAGAAATTACTGTATGGGGCAGTGTGGGAGAAATTACTATATGGGGCAGTGTGGGGGAAATTACTATATGGGGGCAGTGTGGGGGAAATTACTATATGGGGCAGTGTGGGCGAAATTACTATATGGGGGCAGTGTGGGGGAAATTACTATATGGGGCAGTGTGGGGGAAATTACTATATGGGACAGTGTGGGGGAAATTACTATATGGGACAGTGTGGGGGAAATTACTATATGGGGCAGTGTGGGGGAAATTACTATATGGGGCAGTGTGGGGGAAATTACTGCATGGGGCAGTGTGGGGGAAATTACTATATGGGACAGTGTGGGGGAAATTACTATATGGGGGCAGTGTGGGGGAAATTACTATATGGGGCAGTGTGGGGGAAATTACTATATGGGGGCAATGTGGGGGAAATTACTATATGGGGCAGTGTGGGGGATATTACTATATGGGGCAGTGTGGGGGAAATTACTATATGGGGCAGTGTGGGGGAAATTACTATATGGGACAGTGTGGGGGAAATTACTATATGGGACAGTGTGGGGGAAATTACTATATGGGGCAGTGTGGGGGAAATTACTATAGGGGGCAGTGTGGGGGAAATTACTATATGGGGCAGTGTGGGGGGAAATTACTATATGGGGGCAGTGTGGGGGAAATTACTATATGGGGCAGTGTGGGGGAAATTACTATATGGGGGCAGTGTGGGGGAAATTATTATATGGGACAGTGTGGGGGAAATTACTATATGGGGCAGTGTGGGGGAAATTACTATATGGGGGCAGTGTGGGGGAAATTACTATATGGGGCAGTGTGGGGGGAATTACTATATGGGGCAGTGTGGGGGAAATTACTATATGGAGCAGTGTGGGGAAAATACTATATGGGGCAGTGTGGGGGGAAATTACTATATGGGACAGTGTGGGGGGAAATTACTATATGTGGGCAGTGTGGGGGAAATTACTATATGGAGCAGTGTGGAAGAAATACTATATGGGGGTATTGTGGGGGAAATTACTATATGGGGGTAGTGTGGGGGAAATTACTATATGGGGCAGTGTGGGGGGAAATTACTATATGGGGCAGTGTGGGGGAAATTACTATATGGGGCAGTGTGGGGGAAATTACTATATGGGGGCAGTGTGGGGGAAATTACTATATGGGGCAGTGTGGGGGGAATTACTATATGGGGCAGTGTGGGGGAAACTACTATATAGGGGCAGTGTGGGGGAAACTACTATATGGGGGCAGTGAGGGGGAAATTACTATATGGGGCAGTGTGGGGGAAAATACTATATGGGGCAGTGTGGGAGAAATTACTATATGGGGCAGTGTGGAGGAAATTACTATATGGGGGCAGTGTGGGGGAAACTACTATATGGGGGCAGTGTGGGGAAAACTACTATATGGGGGCAGTGAGGGGGAAATTACTATATGGGGGCAGTGTGGGGGAAACTACTATATGGGGCAGTGTGGGGGAAATTACTATATGGGGCAGTGTGGGGGAAATTACTATATGGGGCAGTGTGGAGGAAATTACTATATGGGGGCAGTGTGGAGGAAATTACTATATGGGGGCAGTGTGGGGGAAATTACTATATGGGGCAGTGTGGAGGAAATTACTATATGGGGCAGTGTGGGGGAAATTACTATATGGGGGCAGTGTGGGGGAAATTACTATATGGGGCAGTGTGGGGGAAATTAATATATGGGGGCAGTGTGGGGGAAATTAATATATGGGGGCAGTGTGGGGGAAATTACTATATGGGGGCAGTGTGGAGGAAATTACTATATGGGGCAGTGTGGGGGAATTTAATATATGGGGGCAGTGTGGGGGAAATTAATATATGGGGGCAGTGTGGGGGAAATTACTATATGGGGGCAGTGTGGGGGAAATTACTATATGGGGCAGTGTGGGGGAAATAAATATATGGGGGCAGTGTGGGGAAATTACTATATGGGGCAGTGTGGGGGAAATTACTATATGGGGCAGTGTGGGGGAATTACTATATGGGGTAGTGTGGGGGAAATTACTATATGGAGCAGTGTGGGGAAAATTACTATATGGGGTAATGTGGGGGAAATTACAGTATGGGGGCAGTGTGGGGGAAATTACTGTATGGGGCAGTGTGGGGGAAATTATTATATCAGGGGGAGTGTGGGGGAAATTACTATATGGAGCAGTGTGGGGGAAATTACTATATGGGGCAGTGTGGGGGAAATTACTGTATGGGGTAATGTGGGAGAAATTACTATATGGGGCAGTGTGGGGGAAATTACTATATGGGGCAGTGTGGGGGAAATTACTATATGGAGCAGTGTGGGGGAAATTACTATATGGGGCAGTGTGGAGGAAATTACTATATGGGGTAATGTGGGAGAAATTACTATATGGGGCAGTGTGGGGGAAATTACTATATGGGGCAGTGTGGGGGAAATTACTATATGGGGCAGTGTGGGGGAAATTACTATATGGGGTAATGTGGGAGAAATTACTATATGGGGCAGTGAGGAGGAAATTACTATATGGGGCAGTGTGGGGGAAATTAATATATGGGGGCAGTGTGGGGGAAATTACTATATGGGGGCAGTGTGGGGGAAATTACTATATGGGGCAGTGTGGGGGAAATTAATATATGGGGGCAGTGTGGGGAAATTACTATATGGGGCAGTGTGGGGGAAATTACTATATGGGGCAGTGTGGGGGAATTACTATATGGGGTAGTGTGGGGGAAATTACTATATGGGGCAGTGTGGGGGAAATTACTATATGGAGCAGTGTGGGGAAAATTACTATATGGGGTAATGTGGGGGAAATTACAGTATGGGGGCAGTGTGGGGGAAATTACTGTATGGGGCAGTGTGGGGGAAATTATTATATCAGGGGGAGTGTGGGGGAAATTACTATATGGAGCAGTGTGGGGGAAATTACTATATGGGGCAGTGTGGGGGAAATTACTGTATGGGGTAATGTGGGAGAAATTACTATATGGGGCAGTGTGGGGGAAATTACTATATGGGGCAGTGTGGGGGAAATTACTATATGGAGCAGTGTGGGGGAAATTACTATATGGGGCAGTGTGGAGGAAATTACTATATGGGGTAATGTGGGAGAAATTACTATATGGGGCAGTGTGGGGGAAATTACTATATGGGGCAGTGTGGGGGAAATTACTATATGGGGCAGTGTGCGGGAAATTACTATATGGGGCAGTGTGGGGGAAATTACTATATGGGGCAGTGTGGGGGAATTACTATATGGGGCAGTGTGGGGGAAATTACTATATGGGGCAGTGTGGGGGAAATTACTATATGGGGCAGTGTGGGGGAAATTACTATATGGGGCAGTGTGGGGGAATTACTATATGGGGCAGTGTGGGGGAAATTACTATATGGGGTAGTGTGGGGGAAATTACTATATGGAGCAGTGTGGGGAAAATTACAGTATGGGGTAATGTGGGGGAAATTACAGTATGGGGGCAGTGTGGGGGAAATTACTATATGGGACAGTGTGGGGGAAATTACTATATGGGGCAGTGTGGGGGAAATTACTATATGGGGGCAGTGTGGGGGAAATTACTATATGGGGCAGTGTGGGGGGAATTACTGTATAGGGGCAGTGTGGGGGAAATTACTATATGGGGCAGTGTGGGGGGAATTACTATATGGGGCAGTGTGGGGGAAATTACTATATGGAGCAGTGTGGGGAAAATACTATATGGGGCAGTGTGGGGGGAAATTACTATATGGGACAGTGTGGGGGGAAATTACTATATGGGGGCAGTGTGGGGGAAATTACTATATGGGGGCAGTGTGGGGGAAATTATTATATGGGGCAGTGTGGGGGAAATTACTATATGGGGCAGTGTGGGGGAAATTACTATATGGGGCAGTGTGGAGGAAATTACTATATGGGGTAATGTGGGAGAAATTACTATATGGGGCAGTGAGGAGGAAATTACTATATGGGGCAGTGTGGGGGAAATTACTATATGGGGCAGTGTGGAGGAAATTACTATATGGGGTAATGTGGGCGAAATTACTATATGGGGCAGTGTGGGGGAAATTACTATATGGGGCAGTGTGGGGGAAATTACTATATGGGGGCAGTGTGTGGGGAAATTACTATATGGGGCAGTGTGGGGGAAATTACTATATGGGGCAGTGTGGGGGAAATTACTATACGGTGCAGTGAGGAGGAAATTACTATATGGGGCAGTGTGGGGGAAATTACTATATGGGGCAGTGTGGGGGGAATTACTATATGGGGCAGTGTGGGGGAAACTACTATATAGGGGCAGTGTGGGGGAAACTACTATATGGGGGCAGTGAGGGGGAAATTACTATACGGGGCAGTGTGGGGGAAATTACTATACGGTGCAGTGAGGAGGAAATTACTATATGGGGCAGTGTGGGGGAAATTACTATATGGGGCAGTGTGGAGGAAATTACTATATGGGGTAATGTGGGAGAAATTACTATATGGGGCAGTGAGGAGGAAATTACTATATGGGGGCAGTGTGGGGGAAATTACTATATGGGGCATTGTGTGGGGAAATTACTATATGGAGCAGTGTGGGGGAAATTACTATATGGGGCAGTGTGTGGGGAAATTACTATATGGAGCAGTGTGGGGGAAATTACTATATGGGGCAGTGTGGGGGAAATTACTATATGGGGCAGTGTGGGGGAAATTACTATATGGTGCAGTGTGGGGGAAATTACTATATGGGGCAGTGTGGGGGAATTACTATATGGGGCAGTGTGGGGGAAATTACTATATGGGGCAGTGTGGGGGAATTACTATATGGGGCAGTATGGGGGAAATTACTATATGGGGCAGTGTGGGGGAAATTACTATATGGAGCAGTGTGGGGGAAATTACTATATGGGGGCAGTGTGGGGGAAATTACTATATGGGGACAGTGTGGGGGAAATTACTATATGGGGGCAGTGTGGGGGAAATTACTATATGGGGGCAGTGTGGGGGAAATTACTATATGGGGGCAGTGTGGGGGAAATTACTATATGGGGGCAGTGTGGGGAAATTACTATATGGAGCAGTGTGGGGAAATTACTATATGGGGGCAGTGTGGGGGAAATTACTATATGGGGACAGTGTGGGGGAAATTACTATATGGGGACAGTGTGGGGGAAATTACTATATGGGGCAGTGTGGGGGAAATTACTATATGGGGGCAGTGTGGGGGAAATTATTATATGGGGCAGTGTGGGGGAAATTACTATATGGGGCAGTGTGGGGGAAATTACTATATGGGGGCAGTGTGGGGGAAATTACTATATGGGGGCAGTGTGGGGAAATTACTATATGGGGCAGTGTGGGGGAAATTACTATATGGGGCAGTGTGGGGGAAATTACTATATGGAGCAGTGTGGGGAAATTACTATATGGAGCAGTGTGGGGGAAATTACTATATAGGGCAGTGTGGGGGAAATTACTATATGGGGCAGTGTGGGGGAAATTACTATATGGGGCAGTGTGGGGGAAATTACTATATAGGGCAGTGTGGGGGAAATTACTATATGGGGGCAGTGTGGAGGAAATTACTGTATGGGGCAGTGTGGGGGAAATTACTATATAGGGCAGTGTGGGGGAAATTACTATATGGAGCAGTGTGGGGGAAATTACTATATGGGGTAGTGTGGGGGAAATTACTATATGGGGCAGTGTGGAGGAAATTACTATATGGGGCAGTGTGGGGGAAATTACTATATGGGGCAGTGTGGGGGAAATTACTATATGGGGCAGTGTGGGGGAAATTACTATATGGAGCAGTGTGGGGGAAATTACTATATGGGGCAGTGTGGAGGAAATTACTATATGGGGCAGTGTGGGGGAAATTACTATATGGGGCAGTGTGGGGGAAATTACTATATGGGGGCAGTGTGGAGGAAATTACTATATGGGGCAGTGTGGGGGAAATTACTATATGGTGTAGTGTGGGGGAAATTACTATATGGGGGCAGTGTGGGGGAAATTACTATATGGGGGCAGTGTGGGGGAAATTATTATATGGGGCAGTGTGGGGGAAATTACTATATGGGGCAGTGTGGGGGAAATTACTATATGGGACAGTGTGGGGGAAATTACTATATGGGACAGTGTGGGGGAAATTACTATATGGGGCAGTGTGGGGGAAATTACTGTATGGGGCAGTGTGGGGGAAATTACTATATGGGGCAGTGTTGGAGAAATTACTATATGGGACAGTGTGGAGGAAATTACTATATGGGGCAGTGTGGGGGAAATTACTATATGGGGCAGTGTGGGGGAAATTACTATATGGGGCAGTGTGGGGGAAATTACTATATGGGGGCAGTGTAGGGGAAATTACTATATGGGGCAGTGTGGGGGAAATTACTATATGGGACAGTGTGGGGGAAATTACTATATGGGACAGTGTGGGGGAAATTACTATATGGGGGCAGTGTGGGGGAAATTACTATATGGGGCAGTGTGGGGGAAATTACTGTATGGGGCAGTGTGGGGGAAATTACTATATGGGGCAGTGTTGGAGAAATTACTATATGGGACAGTGTGGGGGAAATTACTATATGGGGGCAGTGTGGGGGAAATTACTATATGGGGCAGTGTGGGGGAAATTACTATATGGGGGCAGTGTGGGGGGAATTACTATATGGGGCAGTGTGGGGGAAATTACTATATGGGGCAGTGTGAGGGAAATTACTATATGGGGCAGTGTGGGGGAAATTACTATATGGAGCAGTGTGGGGAAATTACTATATGGGGGCAGTGTGGGGAAATTACTATATGGAGCAGTGTGGGGAAATTACTATATGGGGGCAGTGTGGGGGAAATTACTATATGGGGACAGTGTGGGGGAAATTACTATATGGGGCAGTGTGGGGGGAATTACTATATGGGGCAGTGTGGGGGAAATTACTATATGGGGCAGTGTAGAGGAAATTACTATATGGGGGCAGTGTGGGGAAATTACTATATGGGGGCAGTGTGGGGGAAATTACTATATGGGGACAGTGTGGGGGAAATTACTATATGGGGCAGTGTTGGAGAAATTACTATATGGGACAGTGTGGGGGAAATTACTATATGGGGCAGTGTGGGGGAAATTACTATATGGGGCAGTGTGGGGGAAATTACTATATGGGGCAGTGTTGGAGAAATTACTATATGGGACAGTGTGGGGGAAATTACTATATGGGACAGTGTGGGGGGAAATTACTATATGGGGGCAGTGTGGGGGAAATTACTATATGGGGCAGTGTGGGGGAAATTACTATATGGGGCAGTGTGGGGGAAATTACTATATGGGGGCAGTGTGGGGGAAACTACTATATGGGGGCAGTGTGGGGGAAACTACTATATGGGGCAGTGTAGAGGAAATTACTATATGGGGGCAGTGAGGGGGAAATTACTATATGGGGCAGTGTGGGGGAAATTACTATATGGGGCAGTGAGGGGGAAATTACCATATGGGGCAGTGTGGGATAAATTACTATATGGGGCAGTGTGGGAGAAATTACTATATGGGGCAGTGAGGGGGAAATTACTATATGGGGCAGTGTGGGAGAAATTACTATATGGGGGCAGTGTGGGGGAAATTACTATATGGGGCAGTGTGGGGGGAATTACTATATGGGGCAGTGTGGGTGAAATTACTATATGGGGCAGTGTTGGAGAAATTACTATATGGGACAGTGTGGGGGAAATTACTATATGGGGGCAGTGTGGGGGAAATTACTATATGGGGCAGTGTGGGGGAAATTACTATATGGGGGCAGTGTGGGGGAAATTACTATATGGGGGCAGTGTGGGGGAAATTACTATATGGAGCAGTGTGGGGAAATTACTATATGGGGGCAGTGTGGGGGAAATTACTATATGGGGACAGTGTGGGGGAAATTACTATATGGGGGCAGTGTGGGGGAAATTACTATATGGGGACAGTGTGGGGGAAATTACTATATGGAGCAGTGTGGGGAAATTACTATATGGGGGCAGTGTGGGGGAAATTACTATATGGGGACAGTGTGGGGGAAATTACTATATGGGGCAGTGTGGGGGGAATTACTATATGGGGCAGTGTGGGGGAAACTACTATATGGGGCAGTGTTGGAGAAATTACTATATGGGACAGTGTGGGGGAAATTACTATATGGGGCAGTGTTGGAGAAATTACTATATGGGACAGTGTGGGGGAAATTACTATATGGGGCAGTGTTGGAGAAATTACTATATGGGACAGTGTGGGGGAAATTACTATATGGGACAGTGTGGGGGGAAATTACTATATGGGGGCAGTGTGGGGGAAATTACTATATGGGGCAGTGTGGGGGAAATTACTATATGGGGCAGTGTGGGGGAAATTACTATATGGGGGCAGTGTGGGGGAAACTACTATATGGGGGCAGTGTGGGGGAAACTACTATATGGGGGCAGTGAGGGGGAAATTACCATATGGGGCAGTGTGGGATAAATTACTATATGGGGCAGTGTGGGAGAAATTACCATATGGGGCAGTGTGGGATAAATTACTATATGGGGGCAGTGAGGGGGAAATTACCATATGGGGCAGTGAGGGGGAAATTACTATATGGGGCAGTGTGGAGGAAATTACTATATGGGGGCAGTGTGGGAGAAATTACTATATGGGGCAGTGTGGAGGAAATTACTATATGGGGCAGTGTGGGGGGAATTACTATATGGGGGCAGTGTGGAGGAAATTACTATATGGGGCAGTGTGGGGTAAACTACTATATGGGGCAGTGTGAGGGAAATTACTATATGGAGCAGTGAGGGGGAAATTACTATATGGGGCAGTGTGGGGGGAATTACTATATGGGGCAGTGTGGGGGAAATTACTATATGGGGCAGTGTGGGGGAAATTACTATATGGGGCAGTGTGGGGGAAATTACTATATGGGGCAGTGTGGGGGAAATTACTATATGGGGCAGTGAGGGGGAAATTACTATATGGGGCAGTGTGGGGGGAATTACTATATGGGGCAGTGTGGGGGAAATTACTATATGGGGCAGTGTGGGGGAAATTACTATATGGGGCAGTGTGGGGGAAATTAATATATGGGGGCAGTGTGGGGAAATTACTATAGGGGGCAGTGTGGGGGAAATTACTATATGGGACAGTGTGGGGGAAATTACTATATGGGGGCAGTGTGGGGAAATTACTATAGGGGGCAGTGTGGGGAAATTACTATATGGGGCAGTGTGGGGGAAATTACTCTATGGGGCAGTGTGGGGGAAATTACTATATGGGAGCAGTGTGGGGGAAATTACTATATGGGGGCAGTGTGGGGAAATTACTATAGGGGGCAGTGTGGGGGAAATTACTATATGGGGCAGTGTGGGGGAAATTACTATATGGGGCAGTGTGGGGGAAATTACTATATGGGGCAGTGTGGGAGAAATTACTATATCAGGGGCAGTGTGGGGGAAATTACTATATGGGGCAGTGTGGGGGAAATTATTATATGGGGGCAGTGTGGGGGAAATTACTATATGGGGCAGTGTGGGGGAAATTACTATATCGGGGCAGTGTGGGGGAAATTACTATATGGGGCAGTGTGGGGGAAATTACTATATGGGGACAGTGTGGGGGAAATTACTATATGGGGCAGTGTGGGGGAAATTACTATATGTGGGCAGTGTGGGGGAAATTACTATATGGGGCAGTGTGGGGGAAATTACTATATGGGGCAGTGTGGAGGAAATTACTATATGGGGCAGTGTGGGGGAAATTACTATATGGGGGCAGTGTGGGGGAAATTAATATATGGGGGCAGTGTGGGGAAATTACTATAGGGGGCAGTGTGGAGGAAATTACTATATGGGGCAGTGTGGGGGAAATTACTATATGGGGCAGTGTGGGGGAAATTATTATATGGGGCAGTGTGGGGGAAATTACTATATGGGGCAGTGTGGGGGAAATTACTATATGGGGCAGTGTGGGGGAAATTACTATATGGGGCAGTGTGGGGGAAATTATTATATGGGGCAGTGTTGGGGAAATTACTATATGGGGCAGTGTGGGGGAAATTACTATATGGGGGCAGTGTGGGGGAAATTATTATATGGGGCAGTGTGGGGGAAATTACTATATGGGGGCAGTGTGGGGGAAATTACTATATGGGGCAGTGTGGGGGAAATTACTATATGGGGACAGTGTGGGGGAAATTACTATATGGGGGCAGTGTGGGGAAATTACTATAGGGGGCAGTGTGGGGGAAATTACTATATGGGGCAGTGTGGGGGAAATTACTCTATGGGGCAGTGTGGGGGAAATTACTATATGGGAGCAGTGTGGGGGCGTTGCTATTAGGGGACATTATTTTTGGGGACAATATACAGGCATTATTACCTGAAGCACAGTATAGGGTGCTATTATTACTGGGGGTCTCTAGGGGACATTATAATTGCTGTAGACACTATAGGGACCTTTGGGGTAATTTATCAAACTGGTGTAAAGTAGAACTGGCTTAGTTACCCATAGCAACAGATTCCACCTTTCAGTTTTGACAGCTCCTTTGGAAAACAAAAGGTGGAATCTGATTGGTTGCTATGGGCACCTAAGCCAGATCTACTTTACACCAGTTTGATAAATTACCCCAATTATGAGAAATCTAACGTGTCTGTGTAACAAACTGTGTAGAGACAAGATGCGGCTGAAAGAATTAGCCATGGCGGTCTGGGTCAGATGGAGGAGAAGAGGAAAGAGAAGGTCTACATGACAGGAGATGTCCCTGGATGTAACAGACATGTGGTGCGGTTCCTCTATATGTAGAGCGGGCTCACCGCTGGGACCTGCGTCTCATCTTCTCCTCCAAGTCTTTTTTATCATAATCGTATGTATTTGAAATTTGGCAACAAAAATGTTTATTTGTCTCCTGCAGTCCTATGTAACAGCACAGATAACAGTGATAGCTTTCTGTGTGCAGATAACGTAGTAGATGTTCCCTGCAGTCCTATGTAACACCCCACACAACAGAATAGTTCACTGTGTTATGTGGGGTGTTACATAGGACTGCAGGTAAAATCTATGACATCTGTACTCAGAGAGTTATGAGATGGTGGGGGTCCGACTCCTGGCACCCCCGCCAATCAGCTGTTTGAGGAGACCGCGATGTCCCAGTGAGCACCGCAGCCGCTTTGCTCCTTACCAAGCACAGCTCTGTCCATATGATAGCACTGTGCTTGGTATTGCAGGTCAGCCCCAATCACTCAGATGGGACAGAGCTGGACCTAGACCAGTGATGGCGAAGCTTTTAGAGACCGAGTGCCCAAACTGCAACCCAAAACCCACTTATTTATCGCAAATTGCCAACACGGCAATTTAACAGTCCAATACAGTATATCTTCCATGTAATTTATCATTTAGCTATAATACCTGCCTAAAGTCAATGCGCTGTCTGTGCTGTTGTACACCACAGACTTTTTCCAGGGTAGCAGTGCCCACAGAGAGGGCTCTGAGTGCCACCTCTGGCACCCGTGCCATAGGTTCGCCACCACTGACCTAGACCATGTGAACGATGTCATATGGCCGAGGAAGAGACTGTGGAGCTTACGAAGCACTGCAGCCTCTTCATACAGAGAAAAATAAATTAAACTAAAATTGGGGGGGGGGGGCGAGTTGGGTACACATCCTGGGCCTATCATGCACTTAATCCACCCCTGCTTGTGGTGCTACTTGGATCTATGTGTATTGTTTCACGATTGTAGCTGTATCCAGAGAAAATACCAGTAACTAAGATGGCTGCCAGGCAGGAAGTGAAATTCCCTCAGTTAAAATGGCCGCCGTGTCGGAAATTACAGGAGTTAAGATGCCAGACTGGACTCTGGATTAGTTAAGATGGCCACCAGAGTGGAAGTTGAGACGTAGGGAGTGCCATCTTGTGTGATAACCGGATACAAAGAGGTGGGCCTAGGGTGTGGTTTTGTCATTGACATACTTAACAGGTCCGCCCCTCTGGACTTGAGGGGGCCGGTGATATGATGAGGGATGGGTCTCTGTGCTGAGCTGATTTCTTTTATTCTCAACTTAAACCCTTATTTCGTAGAACTGTCTTTGCTCACCGTAAACTTGGCTGCGTGACCTTCCTCTACTAGTCAGTTTTCTAGTTGGCAACACACAAGGTCAGATTCCCACACAGACATAACATTAGATGTTGAGCAGACATATAGGACGGACAGACATGTAGAACCCTTTCTCATACTCTTACACACAAAAGTCTTTGAACTTATTAACAAATAACATACAGATAACATACATACGTGCTCCACACACACACACTCAGTACCTCACGCACATTTTCTTTTGATTATATCCAATATATATATATATTATTTCAGTGTTCTCGCTATCACACATTCCAATGTCATGACGTCACTCCCCCCGTGCAGCTACGACCCCCTGTCTCTCCCTCTATATTCACCAGGCAAAAGAGACACGCACCGTGCGGGGGACGCAGATACACAGACAGACAAGACAATACTTCCTCAGCGCTGCAGCTGCACTGCATCATCACTCAACTTTCCACAATACTTTGCATGCTTACTTACATGCACTGAACTCTCCATGTAAATCACATTCTGTAACCTTCAACACTATGTCCCATAAGTTTACTCACTTGAACACAGACAGAATCAGGCACCTTCTCCGTCTCACTCCCAAGCAAAGCTTACCCCTGTGCAGAATATTACGTTTCTTCCCTGGCTACCACGTCTGGTCCGCCACTCCAGGCAGATAGTCCTGCTTTCTTGCTGGCCCAGGAAGGTCTGTATCCCCTTGCTTTTCCGTCCCGCCGGGGCTACCGGGAGTTACTCCCTCTTTCTCGAGGGCACGTAACCTCTGGTTCAAGCTCAAGCCCCGTCTCGAAGCACCAGGGCTACACCCTCTATCTTGTCCAATAGACAGGTTTCAGTAGCCCCTGATCCAGCTCCGCTCCCCTGCCGAGAGCAAACTCAAACTTTCCGGATTCTAGGAACTCAGGATTTACTGTCAATCAAAGTTGCTACTACATACGTGATATCAACAGCAGAACAGATTACCACAGCACAGGGGAGTACAGCAAGAGGCAGGTGAGATAACCAAAATTTTCTCACCTTGTCTGAGGCTGCAGTCCTCGTGCTCCAGCATTATCCACCATGCTCTGGGAACCCCCAAACTTTGGCTACTGAAGCTACTTCTCCTGAGCCCCACATTGGGCGCCAAACTGTTAAAGATGCCCTTAATCAGGGCCGATCACATTTACTCTCTAAATTAATAGTAACCCAAGGGTTTTACGTGCACGGAAGAAAATAACTGACACACACACTGGGGTCAAAGCAAATTCTCATTTATTACAGGAAGTAAAGCAGGTTACATAGACATCAGAGGGGCATTCCCCCTGAGGCATTGTTACATTGGCTGAAATATGAAAAAAAGAAAAGAGATAACACTTGGTATCTGCCCATTGTGCATTGTTTTACTAACTGTGGTATGGGAACTATGTAAATATCTAGCTGTAAGCACCATCTTGGAATGGAGTCTTCTCTAACAGCAGAAAAGCATCTATGACATAGCAAGGAGGTGTATTCTCTTCGGTAGGATGGATCCTTTGTGCTCTGGAGAAGATAAGGTGTTCTCTGAGAACTAAAGTATGTGGGAGCTTTCTTTGCTGATTCAAAGAATGATGGCCACATCTCTATCACTAGTAACAGGCTCTTGGTGCGGTATAGACTCTGGTCACACTCAGGTTGTTGTATCTGTAATCCTAGTAACAGGCTCTTGGTGCGGTATAGACTCTGGCCACACTCAGGCTGTTGTATCTGTAATCCTAGTAACAGGCTCTTGGTACAATATAGATTCTGGTCATACTCAGGCTGTTGTATCTGTAATCCTAGTAACAGGCTCTTGGTGCGGTATAGATTCTGGCCACACTCAGGATGTTGTATCTGTAATCCTAGTAACAGGCTCTTGGTACAATATAGATTCTGGTCATACTCAGGTTGTTGTATCTGTAATCCTAGTAACAGGCTCTTGGTACAATATAGATTCTGGTCATACTCAGGCTGTTGTATCTGTAATCCTAGTATCAGGCTCTTGGTGCAGTATAGATTCTGGTCATACTCAGGCTGTTGTATCTGTAATCCTAGTAACAGGCTCTTGGTACAATATAGATTCTGGTCATACTCAGGCTGTTGTATCTGTAATCCTAGTAACAGGCTCTTGGTGCGGTATAGATTCTGGTCACACTCAGGATGTTGTATCTGTAATCATAGTAACAGGCTCTTGGTGCGGTATAGATTCTGGTCACACTCAGGATGTTGTATCTGTAATCCTAGTAACAGGATCTTGGTGCGGTATAGACTCTGGTCACACTCAGGATGTTGTATCTGTAATCCTAGTAACAGGCTCTTGGTGCGGTATAGATTCTGGTCACACTCAGGCTGTTGTATCTGTAATCCTAGTAACAGGCTCTTGGTGCGGTATAGTCTCTGGTCACACTCAGGATGTAGTATCTGTAATCCTAGTAACAGGCTCTTGGTGCGGTATAGACTCTGGTCACACTCAGGATGTTGTATCTGTAATCCTAGTAACAGGCTCTTGGTGCGGTTTCGATTCTGGTCACACTCAGGTTGTTGTATCTGTAATCCTAGTAACAGGCTCTTGGTGCGGTATAGACTCTGGTCACACTCAGGATGTTGTATCTGTAATCCTAGTAACAGGCTCTTGGTGCGGTATAGACTCTGGTCACACTCAGGATGTTATATCTGTAATCCTAGTAACAGGCTCTTGGTGCGGTATAGATTCTGGTCACACTCAGGATGTTGTATCTGTAATCCTAGTAACAGGCTCTTGGTGCGGTATAGATTCTGGTCACACTCAGGCTGTTGTATCTGTAATCCTAGTAACAGGCTCTTGGTGCGGTATAGACTCTGGTCACACTCAGGCTGTTGTATCTGTAATCCTAGTAACAGGCTCTTGGTGCGGTATAGATTCTGGTCACACTCAGGCTGTTGTATCTGTAATCCTAGTAACAGACTCTTGGTGCGGGATAGATTCTGGTCACACTCAGGATGTTGTATCTGTAATCCTAGTAACAGGCTCTTGGTGCGGTATAGACTCTGGTCACACTCAGGTTGTTGTATCTGTAATCCTAGTAACAGGCTCTTGGTGCGGTATAGATTCTGGTCACACTCAGGATGTTGTATCTGTAATCCTAGTAACAGGCTCTTGGTGCGGTATAGACTCTGGTCACACTCAGGCTGTTGTATCTGTAATCCTAGTTACAGGCTCTTGGTGCGGTATAGACTCTGGTCACACTCAGGATGTAGTATCTGTAATCCTAGTAACAGGCTCTTGGTGCGGTATAGACTCTGGTCACACTCAGGATGTTGTATCTGTAATCCTAGTAACAGGCTCTCGGTGCGGTATAGATTCTGGTCACACTCAGGATGTTGTATCTGTAATCCTAGTAACAGGCTCTTGGTGCGGTATAGACTCTGGTCACACTCAGGATGTTGTATCTGTAATCCTAGTAACAGGCTCTTGGTGCGGTATAGATTCTGGTCACACTCAGGATGTTGTATCTGTAATCCTAGTAACAGGCTCTTGGTGCGGTATAGACTCTGGTCACACTCAGGATGTTGTATCTGTAATCCTAGTAACAGGCTCTTGGTGCGGTATAGACTCTGGTCACACTCAGGCTGTTGTATCTGTAATCCTAGTAACAGGCTCTTGGTGCGGTATAGACTCTGGTCACACTCAGGTTGTTGTATCTGTAATCCTAGTAACAGGCTCTTGGTGCGGTATAGATTCTGGTCACACTCAGGATGATGTATCTGTAATCCTAGTAATAGGCTCTTGGTGCGGTATAGACTCTGGTCACACTCAGGTTGTTGTATCTGTAATCCTAGTAACAGGCTCTTGGTGCGGTATAGATTCTGGTCACACTCAGGTTGTTGTATCTGTAATCCTAGTAACAGGCTCTTGGTGCGGTATAGATTCTGGTCACACTCAGGCTGTTGTATCTGTAATCCTAGTAACAGGCTCTTGGTGCGGTATAGATTCTGGTCACACTCAGGATGATGTATCTGTAATCCTAGTAATAGGCTCTTGGTGCGGTATAGACACTGGTCACACTCAGGATGTTGTATCTGTAATCTAGTAACAGGCACTTGGTGCGGTATAGATTCTGGTCACACTCAGGTTGTTGTATCTGTAATCCTAGTAACAGGCTCTTGGTGCGGTATAGACACTGGTCACACTCAGGATGTTGTATCTGTAATCCTAGTAACAGGCTCTTAGTGCGGTATAGACTCTGGTCACACTCAGGTTGTTGTATCTGTAATCCTAGTAACAGGCTCTTGGTGCGGTATAGATTCTGGTCACACTCAGGATGTTGTATCTGTAATCCTAGTAACAGGCTCTCGGTGCGGTATAGACTCTGGTCACACTCAGGATGTTGTATCTGTAATCCTAGTTACATGCTCTTGGTGCGGTATAGATTCTGGTCACACTCAGGATGTTGTATCTGTAATCCTAGTAACAGGCTCTTGGTGCGGTATAGATTCTGGTCACACTCAGGATGTAGTATCTGTAATCCTAGTAACAGGCTCTTGGTGCGGTATAGACTCTGGTCACACTCAGGATGTTGTATCTGTAATCCTAGTAACAGGCTCTTGGTGCGGTATATACTCTGGTCACACTCAGGATGTTGTATCTGTAATCCTAGTAACAGGCTCTTGGTGCGGTATAGACTCTGGTCACACTCAGGCTGTTGTATCTGTAATCCTAGTAACAGGCTCTTGGTGCGGTATAGATTCTGGTCACACTCAGGATGTTGTATCTGTAATCCTAGTAACAGGCTCTTGGTGCGGTATAGACTCTGGTCACACTCAGGATGTTGTATCTGTAATCCTAGTAACAGGCTCTTGGTGCGGTATAGACTCTGGTCACACTCAGGATGTTGTATCTGTAATCCTAGTAACAGGCTCTCGGTGCGGTATAGACTCTGGTCACACTCAGGATGTTGTATCTGTAATCCTAGTAACAGGCTCTTGGTGCGGTATAGACTCTGGTCACACTCAGGATGATGTATCTGTAATCCTAGTAATAGGCTCTTGGTGCGGTATAGACACTGGTCACACTCAGGATGTTGTATCTGTAATCCTAGTAACAGGCTCTTGGTGCGGTATAGACTCTGGTCACACTCAGGATGTTGTATCTGTAATCCTAGTAACAGGCTCTTGGTGCGGTATAGACTCTGGTCACACTCAGGTTGTTGTATCTGTAATCCTAGTAACAGGCTCTTGGTGCGGTATAGACTCTGGTCACACTCAGGTTGTTGTATCTGTAATCCTAGTAACAGGCTCTCGGTGCGGTATAGACTCTGGTCACACTAAGGATGTTGTATCTGTAATCCTAGTAACAGGCTCTTGGTGCGGTATAGACTCTGGTCACACTCAGGATGTTGTATCTGTAATCCTAGTAACAGGCTCTTGGTGCGGTATAGACTCTGGTCACACTCAGGTTGTTGTATCTGTAATCCTAGTAACAGGCTCTCGGTGCGGTATAGACTCTGGTCACACTAAGGATGTTGTATCTGTAATCCTAGTAACAGGCTCTTGGTGCGGTATAGATTCTGGTCACACTCAGGATGTTTTATCTGTAATCCTAGTAACAGGCTCTTGGTGCGGTATAGATTCTGGTCACACTCAGGCTGTTGTATCTGTAATCCTAGTAACAGGCTCTTAGTGCGGTATAGACTCTGGTCACACTCAGGATGTTGTATCTGTAATCCTAGTTACATGCTCTTGGTGCGGTATAGATTCTGGTCACACTCAGGATGTTATATCTGTAATCCTAGTAACAGGCTCTTGGTGCGGTATAGACTCTGGTCCCACTCAGGATGTTGTATCTGTAATCCTAGTAAGAGGCTCTTGGTGCGGTATAGACACTGGTCACACTCAGGATGTTGTATCTGTAATCCTAGTAACAGGCTCTTGGTGCGGTATAGACACTGGTCCCACTCAGGATGTTGTATCTGTAATCCTAGTAAGAGGCTCTTGGTGCGGTATAGACTCTGGTCACACTCAGGATGTTGTATCTGTAATCCTAGTAAGAGGCTCTTGGTGCGGTATAGACTCTGGTCACACTCAGGATGTTGTATCTGTAATCCTAGTAACAGGCTCTTGGTGCGGTATAGACACTGGTCACACTCAGGATGTTGTATCTGTAATCCTAGTAACAGGCTCTTGGTGCGGTATAGACTCTGGTCACACTCAGGATGTTGTATCTGTAATCCTAGTAACAGGCTCTTGGTGCGGTATAGACTCTGGTCACACTCAGGTTGTTGTATCTGTAATCCTAGTAACAGGCTCTTGGTGCGGTATAGACTCTGGTCACACTCAGGTTGTTGTATCTGTAATCCTAGTAACAGGCTCTCGGTGCGGTATAGATTCTGGTCACACTAAGGATGTTGTATCTGTAATCCTAGTAACAGGCTCTTGGTGCGGTATAGACTCTGGTCACACTCAGGATGTTGTATCTGTAATCCTAGTAACAGGCTCTTGGTGCGGTATAGACTCTGGTCACACTCAGGTTGTTGTATCTGTAATCCTAGTAACAGGCTCTCGGTGCGGTATAGACTCTGGTCACACTAAGGATGTTGTATCTGTAATCCTAGTAACAGGCTCTTGGTGCGGTATAGATTCTGGTCACACTCAGGATGTTTTATCTGTAATCCTAGTAACAGGCTCTTGGTGCGGTATAGATTCTGGTCACACTCAGGCTGTTGTATCTGTAATCCTAGTAACAGGCTCTTAGTGCGGTATAGACTCTGGTCACACTCAGGATGTTGTATCTGTAATCCTAGTTACATGCTCTTGGTGCGGTATAGATTCTGGTCACACTCAGGATGTTATATCTGTAATCCTAGTAACAGGCTCTTGGTGCGGTATAGACTCTGGTCACACTCAGGATGTTGTATCTGTAATCCTAGTAACAGGCTCTTGGTGCGGTATAGACTCTGGTCCCACTCAGGATGTTGTATCTGTAATCCTAGTAAGAGGCTCTTGGTGCGGTATAGACTCTGGTCACACTCAGGATGTTGTATCTGTAATCCTAGTAACAGGCTCTTGGTGCGGTATAGACACTGGTCATACTCAGGATGTTGTATCTGTAATCCTAGTAAGAGGTTATTGGTGCAGTATAGACACTGGTCACACTCAGGATGTTGTATCTGTAATCCTAGTAACAGGCTCTCGGTGCGGTATAGATTCTGGTCAGACTCAGGATGTAGTATCTGTAATCCTAGTAACAGGCTCTTGGTGCGGTATAGACTCTGGTCACACTCAGGCTGTTGTATCTGTAATCCTAGTAACAGGCTCTTGGTGCGGTATAGACACTGGTCACACTCAGGCTGTTGTATCTGTAATCCTAGTAACAGGCTCTTGGTGCGGTATAGATTCTGGTCACACTCAGGCAGTTTTATCTGTAATCCTAGTAACAGGCTCTTGGTGCGGTATAGATTCTGGTCACACTCAGGATGTTTTATCTGTAATCCTAGTAACAGGCTCTTGGTGCGGTATAGACTCTGGTCACACTCAGGATGTTGTATCTGTAATCCTAGTAACAGGCTCTTGGTGCGGTATAGATTCTGGTCACACTCAGGATGTTATATCTGTAATCCTAGTAACAGGCTCTTGGTGCGGTTTAGATTCTGGTCACACTCAGGATGTTATATCTGTAATCCTAGTAACAGGCTCTTAGTGCGGTATAGACTCTGGTCACACTCAGGCTGTTGTATCTGTAATCCTAGTAACAGGCTCTTGGTGCGGTATAGACTCTGGTCACACTCAGGTTGTTGTATCTGTAATCCTAGTAACAGCCGCTTGGTGCGGTATAGACTCTGGTCACACTCAGGTTGTTGTATCTGTAATCCTAGTAACAGGCTCTTAGTGCGGTATAGACTCTGGTCACACTCAGGATGTTGTATCTGTAATCCTAGTAACAGGCTCTTGGTGCGGTATAGACACTGGTCACACTCAGGTTGTTGTATCTGTAATCCTAGTAACAGGCTCTTGGTGCGGTATAGACTCTGGTCACACTCAGGATGTTATATCTGTAATCCTAGTAACAGGCTCTTGGTGCGGTATAGACACTGGTCATACTCAGGATGTTGTATCTGTAATCCTAGTAACAGGCTCTCGGTGCGGTATAGACTCTGGTCACACTAAGGATGTTGTATCTGTAATCCTAGTAACAGGCTCTTGGTGCGGTATAGACTCTGGTCACACTCAGGATGTTGTATCTGTAATCCTAGTAACAGGCTCTTGGTGCGGTATAGACTCTGGTCACACTCAGGATGTTGTATCTGTAATCCTAGTAACAGGCTCTTGGTGCGGTATAGACTCTGGTCACACTCAGGTTGTTGTATCTGTAATCCTAGTAACAGGCTCTTGGTGCGGTATAGACACTGGTCATACTCAGGATGTTGTATCTGTAATCCTAGTAACAGGCTCTTAGTGCGGTATAGACTCTGGTCACACTCAGGATGTTGTATCTGTAATCCTAGTAACAGGCTCTTGGTGCGGTATAGACTCTGGTCACACTCAGGATGTTGTATCTGTAATCATAGTAACAGGCTCTTGGTGCGGTATAGATTCTGGTCACACTCAGGATGTTGTATCTGTAATCCTAGTAACAGGCTCTTGGTGCGGTATAGACTCTGGTCACACTCAGGATGTTGTATCTGTAATCCTAGTAACAGGCTCTTGGTGCGGTATAGATTCTGGTCACACTCAGGATGTTGTATCTGTAATCCTAGTAACAGGCTCTTGGTGCGGTATAGACTCTGGTCACACTCAGGATGTTGTATCTGTAATCCTAGTAACAGGCTCTTGGTGCGGTATAGACTCTGGTCATACTCAGGATGTTGTATCTGTAATCCTAGTAAGAGGTTATTGGTGCAGTATAGACACTGGTCACACTCAGGATGTTGTATCTGTAATCCTAGTAACAGGCTCTTGGTACGGTATAGACTCTGGTCACACTCAGGCAGTTTTATCTGTAATCCTAGTAACAGGCTCTTGGTGCGGTATAGACTCTGGTCACACTCAGGATGTTGTATCTGTAATCCTAGTAACAGGTTCTTGGTGCGGTATAGATTCTGGTCACACTCAGGCTGTTGTATCTAATACTAGTAACAGGCTCTTGGTGCGGTATAGACTCTGGTCACACTCAGGCAGTTGTATCTGTAATCCTAGTAACAGGCTCTTGGTGCGGTATAGACTCTGGTCACACTCAGGATGTTGTATCTGTAATCCTAGTAAGAGGTTATTGGTGCGGTATAGATTCTGGTCACACTCAGGCTGTTGTATCTGTAATCCTAGTAACAAGTTCTTGGTGCGGTATAGATTCTGGTCATACTCAGGCTATTGTAACTCCTGGTTGAATGTCTATCTTCCAGGTGTGGAGTATACATAAGTAAATGTCTGTTTCACATGGCCGGTACATATATCTTCCTTAGCTTACTCACAGTTTCCATTAGTATTGTCCACACTGTACATAGAGGAATATATCTCCAAATACAGTTTTGCGCTTAATTGCAGATGGTGGACAGGTACCGTAGGCTAATCCTGTTTCTACTGCGTGCTAGTAGCGTCCATGGGCTGAGATATCACGCTCACCTCTACCAGACTTCCCACATACTCTCTGCCACACTGATTGACTTCTATTGTCCTATTTCAGCCCTACCCTTGGTCTGTGCACAACTCAGAGGTGTAGCCACTTGTCAGCTCTCATTTACTTATGGGTTCAGTAGGTCCATCCCTAGCTTCAGTTAAGTGACTCCCTTGTCTGACTCTGTAGTCTGGTTGAGGTGTCTGACTAAGCATTTGTTTCCCCTGGCTACAGACTAAACTTCCACGTCAGTGTTCTGGTCTAGACTGACCTTGCTCTCGCTGAGTGAAACTCCCATCCCTTGCATTTCCTGCAACCTGTTCTATATATAAGTATTTTGCACCAACACCACTTGGGGTGACTGGGTGTGTCTACACTAAGGTGTAAGCAGCCTGTTAAAAGGAATTACAGCAATATACATACACAATGGACATACTACAAATACCCTGTGTACAGGGCCCCAATACTTCTGCACTAGGCCATATGACCAATGGACGCGACATTACATGCATTAGGGATGGGTGCGAGAAGGTTCTGACTTTGCTGCGAGTGCCAGTGCCTTCTCAAACAACAGATAGACGAAGGTTCCAGGTGTCATCAGTAAAAATATCTCAGAAAACCCTTTTAACTCTATGATTATGATCACTATTTCAATATAGCTTATCTTCTATATGACTTCTCTCATTTCTACCAAGATGTGATTTTGTGTATAAATATTTCCCACATGCTGAACATGAACACAGCTTCTCTCTTGTGTGAATTCTCTGATGTTTAAGATTAGAATTATGCATAAAACATTTCTGGTATTTTGAACATGGATACGGCTTCTCTCCTATGTGACTTCTCTCATGTATAACAAGATTTATTTCCAAAACAATTACCACATTCTGAACATGAATATGGCTGCTCTCCTGTGTGAAATCTCTCATGTATTTCAAGACATGATTTATATATAAAACATTTCCCACATTCTGAACAGGACTACAGCTGCTCTCCTATGTGACTTTTCTCATGTCTTTTAAGACTTGATTTCTTTCTAAAACATTTTCTACATTGTGAACATAAATACGGCTTCTCTCCTGTGTGATTTCTCTCATGTATTGTAAGACTTGATTTGTCTCTAAAACATTTCCCACATTCTGAACATGAATATGGTTTCTCTCCTGTGTGACTTCTCTCATGTACTATAAGCTGTGATTTAAGCATAAAACATTTACCTCATTCTGGACATGAATATGGCTTCTCTCCTGTGTGACTTTTCTTATGAGTATTAAGACTTGATTTCTCTCTGAAACATTTACCACATTCTGGACACGAATATGGCTTCTCTCCTGTGTGGCTTCTCTCATGTGTTACAAGACGTGATTTACGAATAAAACATTTCCCACATTCTGAGCATGAATACGGCCTCTCTCCTGTGTGATTCCTCTCATGTATTGTAAGACTTGATTTGTCTCTAAAACATTTCCCACATTCTGAACATGAATATGGTTTCTCTCCTGTGTGACTTCTCTCATGTATTACAAGCTGTGATTTAAGCATAAAACATTTACAACACTCTGGACATGAATACGGCTTCTCTCCTGTGTGACTTCTCTTATGTGTATTAAGACTTGATTTATCTCTAAAACATTTTCCACATTCTGAACACGAATACGGCTTCTCTCCTGTATGACTTCTCTCATGTATTATAAGATATGATTTACACATAAAAAAATTCCCACATTCTAAACATGAATACGGCCTTTCTCCTGTGTGTGTTCTCTCATGTATTATAAGACTTGATTTATGCAGAAAACATTTCCCACATTCTGAACATGAATAAGGCTGCTCTCCTGTGTGATCTGTCCCATTTATTTTAAGATTTAATTTGTCTCTAAAACATTTTCCACATTCTGGACATGAATATGGCTTCTCTCCTGTGTCACTTCTCTCATGTAGTTTAAGACTTGATTTGTCTCTACATTTCCCACATTCTGGACATGAATATGGTTTCACTCCTTTGTGACTTCTCTTATGAGTATTAAGACTTGATTTATCTCTAAAACATTTCCCACATTCTGGACATGAATATGGCTTCTCTCCTGTGTGACTTCTCTTATGAGTATTAAGACTTGATTTATCTCTGAAACATTTACCACATTCTGGACATGAATATGGCTTCTCTCCTGTGTGGCTTCTCTCATGTGTTATAAGATGTGATTTACGCATAAAACATTTCCCACATTCTGAGCATGAATACGGCCTCTCTCCTGTGTGATTCCTCTCATGTATTGTAAGACTTGATTTGTCTCTAAAACATTTCCCACATTCTGAACATGAATATGGTTTCTCTCCTGTGTGACTTCTCTCATGTATTACAAGCTGTGATTTAAGCATAAAACATTTACAACACTCTGGACATGAATATGGCTTCTCTCCTGTGTGACTTCTCTTATGTATTGTAAGACTTGATTTGTCTCTAAAACATTTCCCACATTCTGAACATGAATACGGCTGCTCTCCTGTGTGACTCCTCTCATGTATTTTAAGACGTGTTTTGTCTCTAAAACATTTCCCACATTCTGAACATGAATATGGCTTCTCTCCTTTGTGAATTTTCTTATGTATAACAAGACATGATTTCTCTCTAAAACATTTCCCACATTGTGAACATGAATACGGCTTCTCTTCTGTGTGACTTCTGTCTCTAAAAAGACTTGATTGATCAGTAAAACATTTCCAACTTTCTGAACATGAATGCAGCTTCTCTCCAGTGTGAAGTCTTCGGTGTCTGACAAGGACTGATCTGCATGAATACTGTTTCCCACATTCATCACACTGAAACCTTTGACCCTCGTTCTTCCCAGTACTTGTGGTAGCAATCTGTGATTGGTCAGCAGGTTCCTCATGATTATGTGATAGATCTGTACTGTGAGGTCCTGGGTGTACATTACGGGTAGTGAGGATTTCTCCTGAAGAGCGCTGTACGATACCTTCATCATCTGCTTTATAATGGAGAGATAATATAATGTTCTTACTGGGATTTCCTGTAAGGATTAAAAATGGATTTTGTGATTTTGAAGCCAAAAACACAAAAATATATTACATTCCTATAAGGCTGGAAACACAAGTGATGATTTTCTGTTTTTACAGTTTAGGGTACAGTTTTAAATGGAGTTTTTTTTAACCAAAACCAGAAGTGGATCCAGCAGGAAGGAGAAGCAGAAATCCTTCCTTTACGTCGCCTATATATTGCAAATCCACTTTTATCATTGACACATTCAGCAAAAGTCCAGAATTCCGCTCTACACTCAGTGACTACTTTTATTACTTAAACCTAGACCCGACGTCCTCTGCGAACACATTTGTCCAGAAGTGCCAATTGGTCATCTTACAACTTACAAGGTCCCTCCAGCATCACTGTCCTGCCTGCTTTGATATCAGGCACTCGGTGGTATAGCGCTGCTAACATATGCCTTCCAGTGGGTTACGTGAACCCCTCCGTCATACTCGCTGGGAGTGCAGTTGCTGCTGTACACGCCTGATGTCAGATCCACAATCTAATCGTGGCCCCAGTCTGACATTAACCCTTACCATCACAGCTATTTGTGACTTTTATGACACTGCAATTTGTTTTTGTTTTTCATTCCCACCAGTTTTCTAAAACTTTTTCAAGTAGAGAATTACCTGCAGTGTTTTTCCTTGACGGAATAGTTTCCACTCTGTCTTCAGCATTTTATGCACAGTTGGCGGTAAAGTCACATCATTTGTATCAATATACAGTCTCGCTCAGCGCCTTCTCATACAAAGAATAAATCATCTATATAGCGGTCAAACCTCTCTACAAACGAGAACATAAACTGACTATCAGGGGTCCACAAACACAAATATTTAGTCCCCAGGAAAGCACCTCTTTTTAGGGAGATGTTTAGGTGTAGGGTGACCAGTGATACTATTATTATACCATCAATTAACCTCAGATTTATAGCTAAATATACTATTTATTCCCCATAATGAAGTTGTCACATAGGGTAGGGAACAGTGCCGCCCTGTGCTCTACTCACACCACTGTCCCTACCTACTCGGATGATCCGCCCTAAATCGCGGCCCCCAACTTGGAGATAGTCACCAGCAGGACATTTCCTGGGAGTCTTGAAATGAGCACAAACCTCACAGGTAGATACATGAGCAGAAATATCCCTAGACTTAGAGGACCACCAGTAATATCTAGAGACCAGCCTTTTTATGTCAGCAATCCCTGGGTGTCCAGTTAACACTGAGTCATAAAGCTCACTCAGGTGTAGACAGAAGTGGCAGGTAACAAAAAATGTATCCTCTGGAAGGTTCTTGGGGCCCAGATCCTGGTTGGTTCCGATTTGAGAGGCCAAATCAGGGGAGATAGTGGAATTGACGATACTGGTGGACAAAACAGATTCTGGTTTGTACTCTGAGAAGTGCTTTACACCGCAATTTCTAAATAAAGCATCGGCCCTAATATTATTTCATCCATCCACCCTAAATTAAAATCGGTGAAAAATAATGCATGCCCACTGAGCCTGATTAGGATTCAGACGTCTTCTGTTCTGATCAAATTCTTGTGGTCCATAAGGATCGTTACTTTGTGTTGAGCCACCTCAAGAAACTGGTGCCATTCTTCAAAGGCCCACTTAATGGCCATAAACTCACAATTTCCAATAACATAACACTTTTCAGCGGGAGAGAATTTATGTGAAAAAAGCACGTGGTCTAATGTGAGAAAGTGGAGAAGTTACCTGGGACAACACAGCTCCCACCCCACCTTGGAAGCATCCACCTCCACCACTAATGTCCTATTCTTATCCGGCAGTACCAAAACCAGAGCTTTCACGCCTTTAGTGCTAATGAAGCAGATCCACCCCTTCTTAGTAATGCCAGTAAGATACTTTGCTATTACAGAATATTTTTTTTAAATTAATTTGCAGTAACAGTTAGTGAAACCAAGAAATCTTTACAAAGCTTTGAGAGAAGAGGAGCAGTCCCCATCCATAAAAGCTTGGTTCTTGGCTGGATCCATAGTAAATGCTTTTAGGGCAAGAATGTATCAGAGAAGGGGTGCTTCTTGAACCTCAAAAAAACACTTGAGTTTAACATACAACTAGTTATCATGGGGTATCTGTAACACAGTTCTAAGACATATGTGGGATGCCCAATCCAATGAATAACTCAGTATACCATCAAGATCTAGAACAACAAACCTCCTGATATCCTTTCTGAAAATGTCATTTACCAGATTCTGAAAGACCACAGGTGTGTTACAAAGACCGATCGCATGATCAGGTATTCAGAATGATCCTCTGGGGTATTAAACGCTGTTTTCCACCTGTCCCCTTCCTTACCACAATATTATAGACACCCTTGATTTCTAGCTTGGTAAACCATCGAGTCCACTATCCTTTTGCTAAGAATTTTTTTTACCAGTTCCCATAGGGGGCACAGAAGACTAATTATGACCCTTTAGTAGGCTCTCCTGAATGAAATGCCTTATGGCTTGATATTCTGAACCAGTGAGATGATAAATCCTGCTTTTGGGACACTTAACCCCAGGTAACAAAACAATGGCACAATCACATGACCTAAACGGTGAAAGAGAACCAGATTTAGCAAAAACGGACGCAAAGCCCCTAATATATTCAGAGACGTACTCCATATCAAGGACAGGCAAGAACCATAGACAGACAGGTACAGAAACATTTGGGTCCCCACTTCTCCAGAGGACCAGTTAATAACAGGATTAGGTAGTTGAAACCATGACAGACCCCAAATCACATCAGCGGGCAGAGAATAGACCTTAGAATGACCACCAATAAGCATAGAAATGTTGGGGACACATTACTCAACATAACCGTTGGCCACAGGTGTATTGTCAGTAGCAATGACACATTGAGGACCAGGGACAGTAAGTAACCGAATACCCAAGAACATAGCAAAATCCAAATCAATAAAACTGGCAGCAGATCCAGAAAAGCAATTTCATATTGTTGTTAAGAAATACACACTGGTAATAGGATCTTGATACAGTTTTTACGAAGTACCTGCGTGGCCTTCCCGAGAACCACCTTTCTGGTGGTGGACGTTTCAGACAGGTCTTGAGTAAATGGTCAGCGTCACCACAATAGAAGCATAATCCCCTATTTCCTGAAGCAGTCTCTGTCTTGAGGAGACATAGTAACTCCCAGCTTCTCAGGTTCATCAGTGGCAGCAGCTACCTTCAAGGTGGAAGACAAATCTGGACGGAAATTGGAATGGATGCGGATGAACGTTTTCTTAAGCGTTTTCCTAAGTCATCTGTCCAAACGCACAGCTAATTTCATAGTTTCATCAAGAAAATCAGTTGAAAGATAACTCACTAATTGCTCTTTTAATGTGTCAAAGACCCTGGAGAAATTGACATTGACACAAAGGCTCAGTCATTCCATGTAGATGCGACACATCACTTACAGAAATCTGCACAATAGTCCTCGATAGGTCTGTGTTTCTGACAGAGCAAGACCAGCTTACATAGTTATTAAGGTTGAAAAAAGTCCATCAAGTCCAACCAGTAATCCTGCTGCAATGATCCAGGGGAAGAAAAATAATCCTTCCCGACTCCAGATGTGGAAATCAGAACAAATCCCTGGCTCAACGTCCATCTTCCTTTTAACCGCCTCCGGACCGCCTAACGCAGATTCGCGTTCCGGAGGTGGCAGCCCTGCGCACAGTCACGCATCTACGCGTCATCTAGCGAGACGCAAGATTTCCTGTGAACGCGTGCACACAGGCGCGCGCGTTCACAGGATCGGAAGGTAAGCGAGTGGATCTCCAGCCTGCCAGCGGCGATCGTTCGCTGGCAGGCTGGAGATGTGATTTTTTTTAACCCCTAACAGGTATATTAGACGCTGTTATCAAAACAGCGTCTAATATACCTGCTACCTGGTCCTCTGGTGGTCCCCTTTGTTTGGATCGACCACCAGAGGACACAGGCAGCTCAGTAATATGTTGCACCAAGCACCACTACACTACACCCCCCCTCCTGTCACTTATTAACCCCTTATTCACCCTTGATCACCCTTGATCACCCCTGATCACCCTATATAGACTCCCTGATCACCCCCCTGTCATTCATCACCCCCCTGTAAGGCTCCATTCAGATGTCCGTATGAATTTTACGGATCCACTGATAGATGGATCGGATCCGCAAAACACATACGGACGTCTGAATGGAGCCTTACAGGGGAGTGATCAATGACAGGGGGGTGATCAGGGAGTCTATATGGGGTGATCACCTCCGTCATTGATCACTCCCCTGTAAGGCTCCATTCAGACGTCCGTATGTGTTTTGCGGATCCGATCCATCTATCAGTGGATCCGTAAAATTCATACGGACGTCTGAATGCAGCCTTACAGGGGAGTGATCAATGACGGAGGTGATCACCCCATATAGACTCCCTGATCACCCCCCTGTCATTGATCACCCCCCTGTAAGGCTGCATTCAGATGTCCGTATGATTTTTACGGATCCACTGATACATAGCTCGGATCCGCAAAACACATACGGACATCTGAATAGAGCCTTACAGGGGGGTGATCACCCCATATAGACTCCCTGATCACCCCCCTGTCATTGATCACCCCCCCTGTCATTGATCACCCCCCTGTCATTGATCACCCCCCTGTAAGGCTGCATTCAGATGTCCATATGATTTTTACGGATCCACTGATACATGGATCGGATCCGCAAAACACATACGGACATCTGAATGGAGCCTTATAGGGGGGTGATCAATGACAGGGGGGTGATCACCCCATATAGACTCCCTGATCACCCCCCTGTCATTGATCACCCCCCTGTCATTGATCACCCCCCTGTCATTGATCACCCCCCTGTAAGGCTCCATTCAGACATTTTTTTGGCCCAAGTTAGCGGAAATTATTTATATTTTTTCTTACAAAGTCTCATATTCCACTAACTTGTGTCAAAAAATAAAATCTCACATGAACTCACCATACCCCTCACGGAATCCAAATGCGTAAAAATTTTTAGACATTTATATTCCAGACTTCTTCTCACGCCTTAGGGCCCCTAGAATGCCAGGGCAGTATAAATACCCCACATGTGACCCCATTTCGGAAAGAAGACACCCCAAGGTATTCCGTGAGGGGCATATTGAGTCCATGAAAGATTGAAATTTTTGTCCCAAGTTAGCGGAAAGGGAGACTTTGTGAGATAAAAATAAAAATAATCTATTTCCGCTAACTTGTGCCAAAAAAAAAATAATTCGATGAACTCGCCATGCCCCTCATTGAATACCTTGGGGTGTCTTCTTTCCAAAATGGGGTCACATGTGGGGTATTTATACTGCACTGGCATTCTAGGGGCCCTAAAGCGTGAGAAGAAGTCTGGGATCCAAATGTCTAAAAATGCCCTCATAAAATGAATGTGGGCCCCTTTGTGCAAAAAAGTGTCACACATGTGGTATCTCCGTACTCAGGAGAAGTTGGGCAATGTGTTTTGGGGTGTCATTTTACATATACCCATGCTGGGTGAGATAAATATCTTGGTCAAATGCCAACTTTGTATAAAAAATGGGAAAAGTTGTCTTTTGCCGAGATATTTCTCTCACCCAGCATGAGTATATGTAAAAAGACACCCCAAAACACATTGCCCAACTTCTCCTGAATACGGAGATACCAGATGTGTGACACTTTTTTGCAGCCTAGGTGGGCAAAGGGGCCCATATTCCAAAGAGCACCTTTAGGATTTCACAGGTCATTTACCTACTTACCACACATTAGGGCCCCTGGAAAATGCCAGGGCAGTATAACTACCCCACAAGTGACTCCATTTTGGAAAGAAGACACCCCAAGGTATTCCGTGAGGGGCATGGCGAGTTCCTAGAATTTTTTATTTTTTGTCACAAGTTAGTGGAAAATGATGATTTTTTATTTATTTATTTTTTTCTTACAAAGTCTCATATTCCACTAACTTGTGACAAAAAATAAAAACTTCCATGAACTCACTATGCCCATCAGGGAATACCTTGGGGTGTCTTCTTTCCAAAATGGGGTCACTTGTGGGGTAGTTATACTGCCCTGGCATTCTAGGGGCCCAAATGTGTGGTAAGTTGTTTGAAATCAAAATCTGTAAAAATTGGCCGGTGAAATCCGAAAGGTGCTCTTTGGAATATGGGCCCCTTTGCCCACCTAGGCTGCAAAAAAGTGTCACACATCTGGTATCGCCGTACTCAGGAGAAGTTGGGCAATGTGTTTTGGGGTGTCTTTTACATATACCATTGCTGGGTGAGATAAATATCTTGGTCAAATGCCAACTTTGTATAAAAAAATGGGAAAAGTTGTCTTTTGAGAAGATATTTCTCTCACCCAGCATGGGTATATGTAAAATGACATCCCAAAACACATTGCCCAACTTCTCCTGAGTACGGCGATACCCCATGTGTGACACTTTTTTGCAGCCTAGGTGGGCAAAGGGGCCCATATTCCAAAGAGCACCTTTCGGATTTCACCGGCCAATTTTTACAGATTTTGATTTCAAACAACTTACCACACATTTGGGCCCCTAGAATGCCAGGGCAGTATAACTACCCCACAAGTGACCCCATTTTGGAAAGAAGACACCCCAAGGTAGTCCCTGATGGGCATAGTGAGTTCATGGAAGTTTTTATTTTTTGTCACAAGTTAGTGGAATATGAGACTTTGTAAGAAAAAAATAATAATAATAATAATTTTCCGCTAACTTGTGACAAAAAATAAAAAATTCTAGGAACTCGCCATGCCCCTCACGGAATACCTTGGGGTGTCTTCTTTACAAAATGGGGTCACTTGTGGGGTAGTTATACTGCCCTGGAATTCTAGGGGCCCAAATGTGTGGTAAGGAGTTAGAAATCAAATTCTGTAAAAAATGACCTGTGAAATCCGAAAGGTGCTCTTTGGAATATGGGCCCCTTTGCCCACCTAGGCTGCAAAAAAGCGTCACACATGTGGTATCTCCGTACTCAGGATAAGTTGGGGAATGTGTTTTGGGGTGTCATTTTACATATACCCATGCTGGGTGAGAGAAATATCTTGGCAAAAGACAACTTTTCCCATTTTTTTATACAAAGTTGGCATTTGACCAAGATATTTAACTCACCCAGCATGGGTATATGTAAAATGACACCCCAAAACACATTCCCCAACTTCTCCTGAGTACGGAGATACCAGATGTGTGACACTTTTTTGCAGCCTAGGTGGGCAAAGGGGCCCATATTCCAAAGAGCACCTTTTGGATTTCACCGGCCAATTTTTACAGATTTTGATTTCAAACAACTTACCACACATTTGGGCCCCTAGAATGCCAGGGCAGTATAACTACCCCACAAGTGACCCCATTTTGGAAAGAAGACACCCCAAGGTATTCGCTGATGGGCATAGTGAGTTCATGGAAGTTTTTATTTTTTGTCACAAGTTAGTGGAATATGAGACTTTGTAAGAAAAAATAAATAAATCATCATTTTCCACTAACTTGTGACAAAAAATAAAAAGTTCTATGAACTCACTATGCCCATCAGTGAATACCTTAGGGTGTCTACTTTCCGAAATGGGGTCATTTGTGGGGTGTTTGTACTGTCTGGGCATTGTAGAACCTCAGGAAACATGACAGGTGCTCAGAAAGTCAGAGCTGCTTCAAAAAGCGGAAATTCACATTTTTGTACCATAGTTTGTAAACGCTATAACTTTTACCCAAACCATTTTTTTTTACCCAAACATTTTTTTTTCATCAAAGACTTGTAGAACAATAAATTTAGAGAAAAATGTATATATGGATGTCGTTTTTTTTTGCTAAATTTTACACCTGTAAGTGAAAAATGTCATTTTTTTGCAAAAAAATCGTTAAATTTTGATTAATAACAAAAAAAGTAAAAATGTCAGCAGCAATGAAATACCACCAAATGAAAGCTCTATTAGTGAGAAGAAAAGGAGGTAAAATTAATTTGGGTGGTAAGTTGCATGACCGAGCAATAAACGGTGAAAGTAGTGTAGGTCAGAAGTGTAAAAAGTGGCCTGGTCTTTCAGGGTGTTTAAGCTATAGGGGCTGAGGTGGTTAAGGAGGGGTTGAGCCAAAGGAAAAGGACTTGGCAAAAGTAAATGTCGGGTTTATCATAAAGTAAACCAAAGGAGTCAGGTCCAAGATGCAACTCTCTCTGAAAGACATAAACTGCATCTAATCAGGCAGTGGGTGGAGACTTAATAGTCTCCTGGTGTTGGACACTTGCTGCAAGGTCCTGGACCAGCCGGACGAGACTGAGCATTTGGTGAACCAAGGCCTGCATAGGATGCAAGACAGAAAGAAAAACACCAAATACAGGTTTTGGTAAGGCCTGTGATTCTGTCATGTAGGGTAGGGAACAGTGCAGCCTTGAATATTACCTGCATCACTGTGCCTACCTACTTGCACAAGCCTTCCTAAATGGCAGCCCCAAACTTGGTGGTGATCCCTAACTTGACTTAAGTACAGAGGCCTAAACCTAGTGGAGAAAAAGAGTAGTCAGAAAGAAAGAGGTCAGAACCAGGCAGGTAAAATCAAGACCAGAATCCAAAAGCTTAGTTAAAAACCAAGCCAGAGTCCATACCAAAGAGATATGTTAGAACCAACACAAGATACATAGAGTCAAATACGAGATTGGGTTGCCAGGAGATAAAAGTCAGAGGAATCCAGCAGCTGCCTGCCTAAACAGCCCTCTGACAGCATGCACATGATGCTGACGCAAAGCCTGATTGGCCTGGGCCTGGTGTCCTTACCCCATGATAAGCTGACCAGCCCCACTGTCAGTGGGGCAGGTACCACGGTGACTAAGTGACGCCGGTGTCACACACACAGGGGGTGGGGAAGTGACCACCGAGCTCAACCCGCGCCCCTGTCCCTGCCTACTTACCTTGTAAGTCCTAGTAACAAGGGACAACTGGTCGACAAACCCTCAGCTAGGATAAGTGCAGGGAAGACAGATAATACATGCAACAGAGTAGTCAAACAAGCCGAGTCAGAAACCAAGAGAGCAGCACGGTACCAGAGGAGCAAGCGGAGGATCGTCAGGAGAAGCCGAAGTCAGAACCAGGAGGAAACGCCAAGACCAAGGGATGAGACGGACGGGTAATCAGAAGAAAAGCAGGAACAACAAACCAGGTAAGTAATATCGCAGGAAGGACCTCAATAACAGGCAATCTGTGGCCAGCACATGACTCTTGAGTTCCAATACAGCCGAGTGATCAGAAGTAATATTCTTCTGGGAGTCACAATTATGGGACATCTTTCCTGTTTCATGTCTGAACATTCACGTATGGATTCATCCATCCAACTCGCACTCATCTGGCCGATGTACCTAGACTCTAGCTTAGAATTCTCCTTCCATCCCCCGACATAACCACTGACCCCATCTTTTACCGCCATTATTCTGAAGAACACTGCCGCTAAAACATGTTGTAATTTAAACACGAGGATAAAGCCAACTTGTTAAAACAGGAAAAGTCTGATGACAGCGCCATGACCGAGCTCCTGTCTCTCCGACACTGACTCCTGACAACAGTTCTATCTGTTTATCTGAATCCAAGGCTGCAGCCGAGGGAACTTTAATCCTTGTGCTCGATAAAGTGGTTTTCCTGTTACTGCGAACACATCACCGTCGGGTAAATATGGTGATACAAATGGATCAATGGATGATCCATCATATCACAGCACTTACAAAATTAGGAAAATGATGGTTTATAGGGTAATAATGTTTAGTATAATGAACTGAAATGATTAGCCCCATACTCTTGGACTTACCTTCGCAGGTTGTGCAATGAGACACAACACTTCAGAGCTTGTGGTATGGGGAGTGTGCCGTGGAAGATTGAACAGGTCGTCCTTCTCATGAACTCAATACTACTCCCACCATCCAACACCAGGATGTCCAATGAAAGCTCCATCAGTGGTGCTCAGCATCTAATTGTCCAAGTCATACACTCCCGGCACTCCCCAATGTAAATCCGGCACTCCATCATAGGGGGGAGCAGGTTATGCCCCCTTATGTACCCGATTGTGGAGATGGATTTACATGGGCGAGTGCCGGGAACAGATTCTACAGGCCCTACCCAACAATCTTCTGCATACAATCAGGACTTTATCTCTGCGCTTCTTCTGCTTTATATCTATGTAAAGTCTGATCTCTGACTGCTCTGTGACAAGTGGATCCCCTGCACAGCGGAGCCCTGAGCTGACCGATTACAAGGGGGCGACAGAGCGGACAATGGTCGGAAATTAGGAAGTTCATTCCCAGTCACTGCTGTTCATCATCTGCATCATCGTTACTACGATCATTCCTCCCCATACAGCTCCACTATTTCTCAGCACTGCACCCAGTTTACATAGAGAGATGTGCGGCTAATAAATTACGTTAATAGGCGCCGGATAGATATACAATAACACCAAGGAGTGACTGCAGCATCTTTACACCGGGCAATTATCAGGAACAGGCGATCGGACAAACACTCATTCCTGATGATTGCCTCCATCCTCAACCTTAGTGTAGCTCCAAGATGGGACCTCTGAATCCACCTTCTCCATCCAGTATAACATACCTGTGGTCACATGGACTGGAATGTCCTCCTCCACCTCACTCTTACACGGGGGATCGCCCATCATCCGCTCTTCTTCATCCTCCACTTTAATATTAGTCACATCTTCCCCCTGATTTGTCATCTGTAACAATTCAGTACAATACAGCAAACGGGTGGGAAATCTTACAGATCCACATAAGAGACCCCCACAATCTATGACCTCTCTATGACTGCAGGACCCCCCTATATCGATGTGTATAGGGCTCAGCTCCATCTACCTGATGGTTCTCTGGGAGCTTCTCCTCTGGACAGTCCTGGGAATACAGAGGACGGGGACATCTCTCGGGGGGATTTCTTTCTATGATTCCATCTGTAGGAAACACACAGGGACAGGAGAGATTATTACATGTGATGATGAGATGATGGGAGTAGTATCCAGGTGACCCTGACATGACAGTCCCCCTCGTTACACTGCTGATCGGTCCATAAATCTGTCTCCTCTTCTGCTTCATCTTTAACCTCAGCCTTAATATCAATCAGATTTTCATCCTAAACCAGAAAAATGTAGAATGATCTTTGGTTCAATCACTTTCTGGTCAGATTCTGGTGAGACCTCAGTTCCATCTACCTGATGGTTCTCTGGGAGCTTCTCCTCTGGACAGTCCTGACAATACAGAGGAAGTGGACATCTCTCTGAAGGATTTCTCCTTCTGGATCCATCTGTGGGATAAAGAAAGAATAGAATAATTAAATGTGATGATGGTAGTAGTATCTATGTGACCCTCAAAACAGACATGACAGCCCCCCTCCTTACACTGCTGATCGGTCCATAAATCCATCTCCTCTTCTGCTTCATCTTTAACCTCATCCTTAATATCAGCTCCATCTACCTGATGGTTCTCTGGGACCTTCTCCTCTGGACAGTCCTGGGAATACAGATGAAGGGGACATCTCTCTGAAGAATTTCTCCTCCTGGATCCATCTGTGGAGACACAAGCACACAGTGACTGAATACATGGCCTCCTGTAGATCTGTCTATAGACCAGACACTTCTCTCAGCTCCTTCACTTCTAGGTTTAGCGATTGGGGCCTAAATAACCATGTTCTGCTCCTCAACAGTAAGGATGAGTGAACCAGTTCGGACTGAACTGGGTTTGGTCCAAACGTTGCTATTTTTTGGATGGTAGATGAATTCGAATCTTTCGGGGTTAGTTTCGGATGAATCCACTAAAACGGTGTGAAGTGCTATTTTACTGCACATGTTGGCGGGAAAAAGTACCAGTGAGGAAGAAGAAGGGTCTCATGTGACCCTAAGCGGAAGTGGGGGGAAAGCTTGTCCTGATTGGCTCCCAGGCTGACAGACAGCCTGGATGAGCCAATCAGTGCTTCAGCGGCAGAGAGGTGCCCGAGCAGAACGCCATTCTGTGCGAGTCTGTGAATGAGGGTGGATGGATCTTACAGTGTCTGCTAGGAAAACCATCTTAGGGAGTCAGGGAGAGTGAGAGACCAATCGGGGAGAGTGAGAGACCAATCGGGGAGAGTGAGAGACCAATCGGGGAGAGTGAGAGACCAATCGGGGAGAGTGAGAGGCCAATCGGGGAGAGTGAGAGGCCAATCGGGGAGAGTGAGAGGCCAATCGGGGAGAGTGAGAGGCCAATCGGGGAGAGTGAGAGGCCAATCGGGGAGAGTGAGAAGCCAATCGGGGAGAGTGAGAGATCAATCGGGGAGAGTGAGAGATCAATCGGGGAGAGTGAGAGGCCAATCGGGGAGAGTGAGAAACCAATCGGGGAGAGTGAGAGATCAATCGGGGAGAGTGAGAGACCAATCGGGGAGAGTGAGAGACCAATCGGGGAGAGTGAGAGATCAATCGGGGAGAGTGAGAAACCAATCGGGGAGAGTGAGAGACCAATCGGGGAGAGTGAGAGACCAATCGGGGAGAGTGAGAGACCAATCGGGGAGAGTGAGAGACCAATCGGGGAGAGTAAGAGATCAATCGGGGAGAGTGAGAAACCAATCACGCTTATTGCCAGGGAGAGTGAATGGAAAGCGTGGGATTCCAAAGAAGAATTATATGTGTTGTGTAGAATAGAGATAAGCAGCGGACAGACAGCGAGAGAGGGGACAGAAGCCGTGTCTGCTATCAGAAGTGCAGACCTCAAAAGCAGCCACCTGCAAGCAAATACTTTCATTTTGTTTCTCCATTTTCTGTGGGGTTCAATACAATTAAGCAGCATATATATAAATGTACGTGATTACAGTACCAATACCCAGGGTATAGCAGCAATCTACCTGTGTGTGTTATGTTGAAATTGAGTGTTAGCCCAAGTTTACGTGTTCTCAGTTTCCACACGGTCGGGGTAGTGGGGGGTTGATTACATTCAAACTAGCACCCTTTATATGTGATTAGTACACCAATACACAGGGTAATGCACAACATTATCTGAGAGGCCTAAGAAGGTCCGGGCTACAGAAGGGTTTCAAACAAAAGATCCAGAGCCAGAATGTGGGTAGCAGCAGCATCAGCTATCCAGTCAGATGTAGTAGTAGAAATGGTAGTGGTAGTAGTGGACCGCAGTTGTCCCCAGCTTCAGAAAGGCAGAATATTACAGTTAAGAAGAAAGAGGATGAGACTGTGGATTGGATGGCTCATTCCTCCTCTCAGTCACAGCAGGATGACATGGAGGTGACTTCAGAGTCCCGCACCGTGCCAGGGAACCAGTGGTCACAGCGTTCCTCCTGCTCCTCCTCCTTGCAGCCCCAAAGAAAGCTTTTAGTGGAGTCCTCTCAGTCTTCACTGCCATTTCCTGGTGGGGTACCTTCCTTGTTCCTAAGTGGCAAGAAAACCCCACCACATCCTACGGCAGATACCCAATTGTCTCAGTGGCGGGGTGGAGAGAACTGGCTCTTCGGGCACGCTGGCCAGAATGGCGACCTGTAGACTCGCTTGTTTACACAGTGACCGGCGGTTCGGAGCCATCAGGCAGTCTGATGATTACTGGATAGCCATGCTTTTAGACCCTCACCACCAAGACAAATTGGGGGAATGTTTTCCTCTGGCAGAAAGAGAGGACAAAATACGTTACTACCAGGAAACACTGTGTACACAGCTTGCCACAGCTTACAGCGAGCAGACGCCTGTCAACAGCGTGTCTGAAAGGGAGGCCCCTCTCCACCCCCCGCAGAGTCACCCCACTCCTGATGCCACAAGCAGCAGAAGCCACACCAACAGTCTCCTCAATATAATGGAGCAGTTTATCAATGGACCAGGAGGATTTTCACACTCCTCCGGCTCATTCCGATGTATAGACCTCTCCTTGCTGTCCATCTTGCCACTGATGTTGTCTGTCTGCCTAACATCATGTTCTGTACAGCTGCTGCGGTCTGCATCATGCCACCAACGCCTGTCCGTTCACGTGTATTCAGTTTCCTCCCGGGGAAGCACTTTTACATCCTCTCGTGTTAAGACCCAGCGTCTAATCAGACGACCCTGTAATCATTTCCATATCTGCCTGAGACAGAACTGCCGGACGCGGAGAGGAAGATCCAGCACTGCCCATCTTGATCCCGGACACTTTAGCGATTCTCATGCAGATAAAAACTTTCTTCACGTGTTTCGGGCAACACTTCCCGTTTGTCAAAATCATCAAACATACAAAATAATCGGATATAAATACATGCATTAAAAAAGATCTGATCAGGAGTCGCTAAATATCGGCCGCCACACTGCATCAATAAATGTGAAAATCTCACTGACAAGAGGTACTACAGACAAGAGGTACTACTACGCGTATTTTATTGGAGTTCTAGTTACTGCTATATGACGCAAAAAACTGTAACTCCTGCAAAACCACAACAACGGCGAATCACACAAATCACAGCAGCGGCAAATCACACAAAATCACAATAGCGGCAAATTGCAGATATCGCAACAGCGGCAGATCGCAGATATCACAACAGTGGCAAATCAAGCAATTCACAACAGCGGCAGATCACACAAATCACAGCAGCGGCAGATCGCAGATATCACAACAGCGGCAAATCACACAAAATCACAATAGCGGCAAATTGCAGATATCGCAACAGCGGCAGATCGCAGATATCACAACAGCGGCAGATCGCAGATATCACAACAGCGGCAGATCGCAGATATCACAACAGCGGCAGATCGCAGATATCACAACAGCGGCAGATCACACAAACCACAACAGCGGCAAATCACACAAATCACAGCAGCGGCAAATTGCAGATATCACAACAGCAGCAGATCACACAAAATCACAATAGCCACAAATCACACAAACACAACAGCGGCAGATCGCAGATATCACAACAGCGGCAAATCAAGCAATTCACAACAGAGGCAAATCACAAAAGCAGCAAATCACAACAGAGGCCAATCACAAAAGTCACAACAGTGGCAAATGACACAAGTCACAACAGCGTCAAATGACACAAACCACAACAGCGGTAAATCGCAACTGCTGCAAATCACAAACGCAGCCAATCACAACAGCGGCAAATCACAAATAACAGCAGCAAATTATACAAATCACAACAAAGACAAATCATAACATAGGCAAATCACAAAAATCACAATAGCGGCAAATCATACAAATTACAACAGCGGCATATGACACAAATCACAACAACGGCAAATCGCAACTGCTGCAAATCATACAAATCACAAACGCAGCCAATCAGAACAGCGGCAAATCACAAATAACAGTAGCAAATGACACAAATCACAACAGAGACAAATCACAAAAATCACAACAGCGGCAAATGACACAAGACACAATAGCGGCAAATCAAACCAGTCACAACAGCTGCAAATGACACAAACCATAATAGCGGCAAATCACACAAATTTAAACAGCGGCAAATCACAGAAATCACAAAAGAGACAAATCACAGAAATCACAACAGAGACAAATCACAAAAATCACAACTGCAGCAAATCACAAAAATCAAAATAGCGGCAAATCATACAAATTACAACAGCGGCATATGACACAAATCACAACAACGGCAAATCGCAACTGCTGCAAATCATACAAATCACAAACGCAGCCAATCACAACAGCGGCAAATCACAAATAACAGTAGCAAATGACATTATTACTATGAGGGCCACTATTACTATGAGGAGCACTATTACTATGGGGGCACAATTACTATGGGGGGACTATTACTAAGAGAAGCATTATTACTATGAGGGGCACTATTACTATGAGGAGCACTATTACTATGAGGAGCACTATTACTATGGGGGGGACTATTACTATGGGGGGCACTATTACTAAGAGGAGCACTATTACTATGGGGGGGGGACTATTACTATGAGGGGCACTATTACTATGGGGGCACTATTACTATGAGGAGCACTATTACTATGGGGGGGGGGGCTATTACTATGAGGGGCACTATTACTATGGGGGCACTATTACTATGAGGAGCACTATTACTATGAGGGCACTATTACTATGAGGAGCACTATTACTATGAGGGCACTATTAGTATGGGGGGCACTATTACTATGAGGAGCACTATTACTATGAGGAGCACTATTACTATGAGGAGCACTATTACTATGAGGGCACTATTACTATGAGGGGCACTATTACTATGAGGGGCACTATTACTATGAGGAGCACTATTACTATGAGGGCACTATTAGTATGGGGGGCACTATTACTATGAGGAGCACTATTACTATGAGGAGCACTATTACTATGAGGGCACTATTACTATGAGGGGCACTATTACTATGAGGGGCACTATTACTATGAGGAGCACTATTACTATGAGGGCACTATTAGTATGGGGGGCACTATTACTATGAGGAGCACTATTACTATGAGGAGCACTATTACTATGAGGGCACTATTACTATGAGGAGCACTATTACGATGAGGGCACTATTAGTATGGGGGGCACTATTACTATGAGGAGCACTATTACTATGAGGAGCAGTTATTACTATGAGGGCACTATTACTATGAGGGGCACTATTACTATGAGGAGCACTATTACTATGAGGGCACTATTACTATGAGGAGCACTATTACTATGAGGAGCACTATTACTATGAGGGCACTATTACTATGAGGGGCACTATTACTATGAGGGGCACTATTACTATGAGGAGCACTATTACTATGAGGGCACTATTAGTATGGGGGCACTATTACTATGAGGAGCACTATTACTATGAGGAGCACTATTACTATGAGGGCACTATTACTATGAGGGGCACTATTACTATGAGGGGCACTATTACTATGAGGAGCACTATTACTATGAGGTCACTATTAGTATGGGGGGCACTATTACTATGAGGAGCACTATTACTATGAGGAGCACTATTACTATGAGGGCACTATTACTATGAGGAGCACTATTACGATGAGGGCACTATTAGTATGGGGGGCACTATTACTATGAGGAGCACTATTACTATGAGGAGCAGTTATTACTATGAGGGCACTATTACTATGAGAGGCACTATTACTATGAGGGGCACTATTACTATGAGGAGCACTATTACTATGAGGGCACTATTACTATGAGGAGCACTATTACTATGAGGAGCACTATTACTATGAGGGCACTATTACTATGAGGGGCACTATTACTATGAGGGGCACTATTACTATGAGGAGCACTATTACTATGAGGGCACTATTAGTATGGGGGGCACTATTACTATGAGGAGCACTATTATTTCCTCAGGATAGTATTTGGGGGTATTGGGGGGCCCAGCGAGCAGAAGGATAACACTGTGGGGACTGGAGGTTGGAGGATGATGATAGAAGCTGAGATGTCGGTGTGTCACACTCTGCAGAGACGAGGCGGCTGAGAGAAAATGTCTGGACCGAATGGAGATGATGAGAAGATCTACATCGGAGGAGATGTCACCTGAAGGCCCTGGATGTGAGAGGAACGTGCTGCGGTATAGCGAGTACAGGAAAATGCGGTGTGCGCGGGAGGAGGGAATATTCATTGGGGCTCGGGACCCGGATATTTTGAGACTCTAGCAAAGCCCCTGCAGTCGACAACCCCTGGAGCCACGGAAATTGTGTCATATCAGCCGACAACTACTGCAACCACAGAAAATGCGTCACATCAGACGACAACAATAATATATTAGACCCCTTGGGTCTAGCCCCTCATAGTAATAGTGCTCCTCATAGTAATAGTGCTCCTCATAGTAATAGTGCCCCTCATAGTAATAGTGCCCCCATAATAGTGCCCCTCATAGTAATAGTGCTCCTCATAGTAATAGTGCTCCTCATAGTAATAGTGCCCCTCATAGTAATATTGCCCCCCATAGTAATAGTGCCCCTCATAGTAATAGTGCTCCTCATAGTAATAGTGCCCCTCATAGTAATAGTGCTCCCACAGTGATAGTGCTCCTCATAGTAATAGTGCCCCCCATAGTAATAGTGCACCTCATAGTAATAGTGCACTTCATAGTAATAGTGCCCCACATAGTAATAGTGCCCCCATAGTAATAGTGCCCCTATAGTAATAGTGCTCCTCATAGTAATAGTGCCCCCCATAGTAATAGTGCCCCCCATAGTAATAGTGCCCCACATAGTAATAGTGCCCCCATAGTAATAGTGCCCCTCATATTAATAGTGCCCCCCATAGTAATAGTGCCCAACATAGTAATAGTGCCCCCCATAGTAATAGTGTTCCGCATAGTAATAGTGCCCCACATAGTAATAGTGCCCCCCATAGTAATAGTGCCCCACATAGTAATAGTGCCCCCATAGTAATAGTGCCCCTCATAGTAATAGTGCCCCCATAGTAATAGTGCCCCCCATAGTAATAGTGCTCCGCAAAGTAATAGTGCCCCGCATAGTAATAGTGCTCCTCAAAGTAATAGTGACCCTCATAGTAATAGTGCCCCTCATAGTAATAGTGCCCCCATAGTAATAGTGCCCCCCATAGTAATAGTGCCCCCCATAGTAATAGTGCCCCCCATAGTAATAGTGCCCCTCATAGTAATAGTGCTCCTCATAGTAATAGTGCCCCTCATAGTAATAGTGCTCCTGATAGTAATAGTGCCCCTCATAGTAATAGTGCTCCCACAGTGATAGTGCTCCTCATAGTAATAGTGCCCCCCATAGTAATAGTGCCCCTCATAGTAATAGTGCACTTCATAGTAATAGTGCCCCACATAGTAATAGTGCCGCCATAGTAATAGTGCCCCTATAGTAATAATGCTCCTCATAGTAATAGTGCCCCCCATAGTAATAGTGCCCCACATAGTAATAGTGCCACCATAGTAATAGTGCCCCTCATAGTAATAGTGCCCCCCATAGTAATAGTGCCCATCATAGTAATAGTGCCCCCCATAGTAATAGTGCTCCGCATAGTAATAGTGCCCCACATAGTAATAGTGCTCCTCATAGTAATAGTGACCCTCATAGTAATAGTGCCCCCATAGTAATACTGCCCCTATAGTAATAGTGCCCCTCATAGTAATAGTGCCCCCATAGTAATAGTGCCCCTCATAGTAATAGTGCCCCCATAGTAATAGTGCCCCTCATAGTAATAGTGCTCCTCATAGTAATAGTGCCCCTCATAGTAATATTGCCCCCTATAGTATTAGTGCTCCTCATAGTAATAGTGCCCCTCATAGTAATAGTGCTCCTCATAGTAATACAGGGAGTGCAGAATTATTAGGCAAGTTGTATTTTTGAGGATTAATTTTATTATTGAACAACAACCATGTTCTCAATGAACCCAAAAAACTCATTAATATCAAAGCTGAATATTTTTGGAAGTAGTTTTTAGTTTGTTTTTAGTTTTAGCTATTTTAGGGGGATATCTGTGTGTGCAGGTGACTATTACTGTGCATAATTATTAGGCAACTTAACAAAAAACAAATATATACCCATTTCAATTATTTATTTTTACCAGTGAAACCAATATAACATCTCAACATTCACAAATATACATTTCTGACATTCAAAAACAAAACAAAAACAAATCAGTGACCAATATAGCCACCTTTCCTTGCAAGGACACTCAAAAGCCTGCCATCCATGGATTCTGTCAGTGTTTTGATCTGTTCACCATCAACATTGCGTGCAGCAGCAACCACAGCCTCCCAGACACTGTTCAGAGAGGTGTACTGTTTTCCCTCTTTGTAAATCTCACATGTGATGATGGACCACAGGTTCTCAATGGGGTTCAGATCAGGTGAACAAGGAGGCCATGTCATTAGATTTTCTTCTTTTATACCCTTTCTTGCCAGCCACGCTGTGGAGTACTTGGACGCGTGTGATGGAGCATTGTCCTGCATGAAAATCATGTTTTTCTTGAAGGATGCAGACTTCTTCCTGTACCACTGCTTGAAGAAGGTGTCTTCCAGAAACTGGCAGTAGGACTGGGAGTTGAACTTGACTCCATCCTCAACCCGAAAAAGGCCCCACAAGCTCATCTTTGATGATACCAGCCCAAACCAGTACTCCACCTCCACCTTGCTGGCGTCTGAGTCAGACTGGAGCTCTCTGCCCTTTACCAATCCAGCCACGGGCCCATCCATCTGGCCCATCAAGACTCACTCTCATTTCATCAGTCCATAAAACCTTAGAAAAATCAGTCTTGAGATATTTCTTGGCCCAGTCTTGACGTTTCAGCTTGTGTGTCTTGTTCAGTGGTGGTCGTCTTTCAGCCTTTCTTACCTTGGCCATGTCTCTGAGTATTGCACACCTTGTGCTTTTGGGCACTCCAGTGATGTTGCAGCTCTGAAATATGGCCAAACTGGTGGCAAGTGGCATCTTGGCAGCTGCACGCTTGACTTTTCTCAGTTCATGGGCAGTTATTTTGCGCCTAGGTTTTTCCACACGCTTCTTGCGACCCTGTTGACTATTTTGAATGAAACGCTTGATTGTTCGATGATCACGCTTCAGAAGCTTTGCAATTTTAAGAGTGCTGCATCCCTCTGCAAGATATCTCACTATTTTTGACTTTTCTGAGCCTGTCAAGTCCTTCTTTTGACCCATTTTGCCAAAGGAAAGGAAGTTGCCTAATAATTATGCACACCTGATATAGGGTGTTGATGTCATTAGACCACACCCCTTCTCATTACAGAGATGCACATCACCTAATATGCTTAATTGGTAGTAGGCTTTCGAGCCTATACAGCTTGGAGTAAGACAACATGCAGAAAGAGGATGATGTGGTCAAAATACTCATTTGCCTAATAATTCTGCACGCAGTGTAGTGGTCCTCATAGTAATAGTGCTCCCACAGTGATAGTGCTCCTCATAGTAATAAAGCCCCCCATAGTAATAGTGTCCCTCATAGTAATAGTGGCCTTCATAGTAATAGTGCCCCACATAGTAATAGTGCCCCCCATAGTAATAGTGCCCCCATAGTAATAGTGCCCCTATAGTAATAGTGCTCCTCATAGTAATAGTGCCCCCCATAGTAATAGTGCCCCCCATAGTAATAGTGCCCCTCATAGTAATAGTGCTCCTCATAGTTATAGTACCCCCAAAGTAATAGTGCTCCCATATTAATAGTGCTCCTCATAGTTATAGTGCCCCCAAAGTAATAGTGCTCCCATATTAATAGTGCCTCCCATAGTAATAGTGCTCCCCATAGTAATAGTGCTCCTCATATTAATAGTGCCCCCCATAGTAATAGTGCTCCGCATAGTAATAGTGCCCCTCATAGTAATAGTGCTCCCATATTAATAGTGCCCCCCATAGTAATAGTGCTCCCCATAGTAATAGTGCTCCCATATTAATAGTGCCCCTCATAGTAATAGTGCTCCGCATAGTAATAGTGCCCCTCATAATAATAGTGCCCCTCATAGTAATAGTGCTCCTCATAATAATAGTGCCCCTCATAATAATAGTGCCCCTCATAGTAATAGTGCTCCTCATAATAATAGTGCCCCTCATAGTAATAGTGCTCCTCATAGTAATAGTAATGGCGTATTCCTTTAAGGTTAATTACATTTAGTCACCTGACTATTAAACCCGTTGCATGGCGAGACCACTTACTGTTATCTCACATATATATATATACACTAGCTGAAGGACGTAGTTATATTTGCTACTAGCTGAAGGACGCAGCTTCGCTCGGGTATATTTAATCTATTTCATTTAATGTTTGTGTGTGCCATTAAAAGGTATCAACACTATCCACTATAACAGTGACATCTACAGCACCCTGCCCCCAAAACAGTGACCTCCACAGCCCCCCACCCCTTAACACTGCCCCCCCCCCCACAGTGCCCCATCCCTTAAAATTGGACCTCCACAGCAGCCCAACCCCTTAACTTTGACCTTTACAGCAACCTTCCCCTTTACCAGTGACTTTCACAGCATACCACCCCCTTGACAGTGACCTCCACAGGGTCCCGCCCCTTAACAATAGCCTTTACTGGATCGGGGTCGTGTCCTTTTGAACAGCTCACTCTAAGACAGCAGCACTGTGCTGTCCGAGTGTGAGCTGCAGGGAGAACGTCACCTGACCTCCCACCTCTGCAGCTGACAGAAGTTGATCTTTACCTTAATTTTTTCAACCCCTGTTGGCTCAGGAGTGGGAGGAGGCGTGACCTGACCTGATCAGGGGCGTGACTTAGACTTGGGGGCGGGGTTTTAAGTCGTGTCCGGGCTCTTTACTGGATCATTTGCATACCAAATAAACTGGAATTTCGGAGGATAAAATCATCTATTGCTGGAACAAAGGCCCATCTGGAAATAAGGTACTAAGTGCTATTGGGCCACGGCTTTACTTCAATAGCAATTATCCTGGTGACAGATTTCCTTTAAAGCTCTCCTACAGCAGTGAAGATAAATAGCTGGGTTGTTATGGAAACCTGGAGTAAAACTGTATGTGGAGACTGGAGGACCTGCGAGCTTCTATTGGCTGATAAGGGTCATGTGACCGAGCTTCTATTGGCTAATGCATTTTTGGGGAATATCTCAGTAACGGTACCTCTTAGAGAGCTGAGACCCGGTCTAAAACCGAATTTCGTGATTGTAAATGCGACGGTGCGGATTCCTTTAGCGGACATACAAACATACACACACTCAGCTTTATAGATTAGATTATTATAGCCAAATTGACCACCCTAACTCCTCCCACAGTATTTACACTACATAGACAGTAATATACTGAAACATGCGGATTGTTCCCGATTGGTGTGCTATTACTTTGTGGAAAGTTTCGCCGAATGGTTCACGATATATCGGCATTTTTGTGGCGAAATTGGTCCCATAGGAATGAATGACGGAATGTTCAAAACTAGAGTGTGAGCTGAAAAATCAGGACATGATTTCTAACCGGCCACCACTCCCTCATTTCCAAGCCCACCTACACAGATTATATGAAAACGTTCAGCTATCCCTGCTGCCACTAAACATGTCCACGGCTAAGCCATAGTCCTGATAGTTTTCACAATATGACTATTTGTTTGCAACTCACGCCGCTCATTGACATTCATTGAAACTCCACTCTAGCCACCTCAGATTTTGAAGAGTCATTTCTAAACTGCGACTGTGCCTTCATTTTTAATATTTCAGAGACATACTATGCATCAACATGTAGGTCTGGGTCTTGTGATTCTCACAATATAAAGCTCTTCACTGTAGGATTTATCATTTTTAAACTACAACCGTCTGAAGATGGCAACCGCCAGTGAAGTGAGCAAGTAGGAGCAGTTTGTTTTTAACCGCTCTTCTCTGCCCTTGCTGTAGAGTGAGTTTCCATAGCAACCCAGGGGTGTGAGCAACCAGGAGAGTGACAAAAGCTAGAGTGGGAGCTGAAAAATCAGGACATGATTTCTAAACTGCCGCCACTCCCTCATTTTCAGGCCACCTACACAGATCGGCTGCTAATGTGTTTATAAATGTTTTAATGTAACTGTGAAGCACTTTAGGCAACAACATTGCAAATAAATGTGCGATAGAAATAAATAAAAGCTGAAATGCATTTCTCACTCACTCAAGCTTGCCATGTGCACTTTGTAAATTTGATCAATCAATTGGTTAGTGCAATGTTCACTATCTTTACTCACTCCAAACCCTCCGCACAGTTACTCTGCCCACTCCAGTCTTTCCACAGTTACTCCAGCCACTCCACCCAGTTACTCCACCCACTCCAGTTGTGGACTACTGGTGGAGGCAAGAACACTTAACACAATTTCCCCAGAAATTGTAGCTTTTCTAGTTTACATGTTCTTTCTTCAATTAAAATGTAACTTTTATTTCTTAAATTATTTGAAGAAAATCAAGAGGGAAAGAAAAACATGAGGCCCCGAAAGATTATCAACATTAGGGTTATTCACTTTAGAAAAAAAAAGACTGAGGGGAAATCTAATTACTATGTATAAATATATCAGGGGTCACTACAGAGATCACTCCCATCATCTACAAACCGGATTCCAAAAAAGTTGGGACACTATACAAATCGTGAATAAAAACTGAACTGAATGCAATGATGTGGAGGTGCCAACTTCTAATATTTTATTCAGAATAGAACATAAATCACGGAACAAAAGTTTAAACTGAGAAAATGTACCATTGTAAGGGAAAAATATGTTGAATCAGAATTTCATGGTGTCAACAAATCCCCAAAAAGTTGGGAGAAGGCCATTTTCCCCACTGTGTGGCATCTCCCCTTCTTCTTACAACACTCAACAGACGTCTGGGGACCGAGGAGACCAGTTTCTCCAGTTTAGAAATAGGAATGCTCTCCCATTCTTGTCTAATACAGGCCTCTAACTGTTCCATCGTCTTGGGCCTTCTTTGTTGCACCTTCCTCTTTATGATGCGCCAAATGTTCTCTATAGGTGAAAGATCTGGACTGCAGACCGGCCATTTTAGTACCCGGATCCTTCTCCTACGCAGCCATGATGTTGTGATTGATGCAGAATGTGGTCTGGCATTATCTTGTTGAGAAATGCAGGGTCTTCCCTGAAAGAGATGACGTCTGGATGGGAGCAGATGTTGTTCTAGAACCTGAATATATTTTTCTGCATTGATGGTGCCTTTCCAGACATGCAAGCTGCCCATGCCACACGCACTCATGCAACCCCATACCATCAGAGATGCAGGCTTCTGAACTGAGCGTTGATAACAACTTGGGTTGTCCTTGTCCTCTTTGGTCTGGATGACATGGCGTCCCAGATTTCCAAAAAGAACTTTGAATCGTGACTCGTCTGACCACAGAACAGTCTTCCATTTTGCCACACTCCATTGTAAATGATCCCTGGCCCAGTGAAAACGCCTGAGCTTGTGGATCTTGCTTAGAAATGGCTTCTTCTTTGCACTGTAGAGTTTCAGCTGGCAGCGGCGGATGGCCCGGTGGATTGTGTTCACTGACAATGGTTTCTGGAAGTATTCCTGAGCCCATTCTGTGATTTCCTTTACAGTAGCATTCCTGTTTGTGGTGCAGTGTCGTTTAAGGGCCCGGATATCACGGGCATCCAGTATGGTTTTACCGCCTTGACCCTTACGCACAGAGATTGTTCCAGATTCTCTGAATCTTCGGATGATGTTATGCACAGTTGATGATGATAGATGCAAAGTCTTTGCAATTTTTCGCTGGGTAACACCTTTCTGATATTGCTCCACTATCTTTCTGCGCAACATTGTGGGAATTGGTGATCCTCTACCCATCTTGGCTTCTGAGAGACACTGCCACTCTGAGAAGCTCTTTTTATACCAATCATGTTGCCAATTGACCTAATTAGTGTTAATTGGTCTTCCAGCTCTTCGTTATGCTCAAATTTACTTTTTCCAACCTCTTATTGCTACTTGTCCCAACTTTTTGGGGATTTGTTGACACCGTGAAAATTGGAATCAACGTATTTTTCCTTTAAAATTATACATTTACTCGGATTAAACGTTTGATCTGTCATCTACGTTCTATTACAAATAACATACTGACATTTGCCATCTCCACATCATTGCATTCAGTTTTTATTCACAATTTGTTTAGTGTCCCAACTTTTTTGGAATCCGGTTTGTATTTATCCCCAGGACTGTGACTGTGACGAGGGGACATCCTCTGCGTCTGGAGGAAAGAAGGTTTGTACACAAACATAGAAGAGGATTCTTTACGGTAAGAGCAGTGAGACTATGGACTCTGTACTGTAAGAGCAGTGAGACTATGGACTCTATACTGTAAGAGCAGTGAGACTATGGACTCTTTACTGTAAGAGCAGTGAGACTATGGACTCTTTACTGTAAGAGCAGTGAGACTATGGACTCTGTACTGTAAGAGCAGTGAGACTATGGACTCTTTACTGTAAGAGCAGTGAGACTATGGACTCTATACTGTAAGAGCGGTGAGACTGTGGACTCTTTACTGTAAGAGCAGTGAGACTATGGACTCTTTATTGTAAGAGCAGTGAGACTATGGACTCTTTACTGTAATAGCAGTGAGACTATGGACTCTGTACTGTAAGAGCAGTGAGACTATGGACTCTTTATTGTAAGAGCAGTGAGACTATGGACTCTTTACTGTAATAGCAGTGAGACTATGGACTCTGTACTGTAAGAGCAGTGAGACTATGGACTCTTTACTGTAAGAGCAGTGAGACTATGGACTCTTTACTGTAAGAGCAGTGAGACTATGGACTCTTTATTGTAAGAGCAGTGAGACTATGGACTCTTTACTGTAATAGCAGTGAGACTATGGACTCTGTACTGTAAGAGCAGTGAGACTATGGACTCTTTACTGTAAGAGCAGTGAGACTATGGACTCTTTATTGTAAGAGCAGTGAGACTATGGACTCTTTACTGTAATAGCAGTGAGACTATGGACTCTGTACTGTAAGAGCAGTGAGACTATGGACTCTTTATTGTAAGAGCAGTGAGACTATGGACTCTTTACTGTAATAGCAGTGAGACTATGGACTCTGTACTGTAAGAGCAGTGAGACTATGGACTCTTTACTGTAAGAGCAGTGAGACTATGGACTCTATACTGTAAGAGCAGTGAGACTATGGACTCTTTACTGTAAGAGCAGTGAGACTATGGACTCTATACTGTAAGAGCAGTGAGACTATGGACTCTATACTGTAAGAGCAGTGAGACTATGGACTCTTTACTGTAAGAGCAGTGAGACTATGGACTCTTTACTGTAAGAGCGGTGAGACTATGGACTCTTTACTGTAAGAGCAGTGAGACTATGGACACTGTACTGTAAGAGCAGTGAGACTATGGACTCTATACTGTAAGAGCAGTGAGATTATGGACTCTATACTGTAAGAGCAGTGAGACTATGGACTCTTTACTGTAAGAGCAGTGAGACTATGGACTCTATACTGTAAGAGCAGTGAGACTATGGACTCTTTACTGTAAGAGCAGTGAGATTATGGACTCTATACTGTAAGAGCAGTGAGACTATGGACTCTTTACTGTAAGAGCAGTGAGACTATGGACTCTATACTGTAAGAGCAGTGAGACTGTGGACTCTATACTGTAAGAGCAGTGAGACTATGGACTCTTTACTGTAAGAGCAGTGAGACTATGGACTCTATACTGTAAGAGCAGTGAGACTATGGACTCTTTACTGTAAGAGCAGTGAGACTATGGACTCTTTACTGTAAGAGCAGTGAGACTATGGACTCTTTACTGTAAGAGCAGTGAGACTATGGACTCTTTACTGTAAGAGCAGTGAGACTATGGACTCTTTACTGTAAGAGCGGTGAGACTATGGATTCTTTACTGTAAGAGCGGTGGGACTGTGGACTCTATACTGTAAGAGCAGTGAGACTATGGACTCTATACTGTAAGAGCAGTGAGACTATGGACTCTATACTGTAAGAGCAGTGAGACTATGGACTCTTTACTGTAAGAGCAGTGAGACTATGGACTCTATACTGTAAGAGCAGTGAGACTATGGACTCTATACTGTAAGAGCAGCGAGACTATGGATTCTTTACTGTAAGAGCGGCGGGACTGTGGACTCTATACTGTAAGAGCAGTGAGACTATGGACTCTATACTGTAAGAGCAGTGAGACTATGGACTCTTTACTGTAAGAGCGGTGAGACTATGGACTCTATACTGTAAGAGCAGTGAGACTATGGACTCTATACTGTAAGAGCGGTGAGACTATGGACTCTTTACTGTAAGAGCAGTGAGACTATGGACTCTATACTGTAAGAGCGGTGAGACTATGGACTCTTTACTGTAAGAGCAGTGAGACTATGGACTCTATACTGTAAGAGCAGTGAGACTATGGACTCTTTACTGTAAGAGCAGTGAGACTATGGACTCTATACTGTAAGAGCAGTGAGACTATGGACTCTTTACTGTAAGAGCAGTGAGACTATGGACTCTTTACTGTAAGAGCAGTGAGACTATGGACTCTTTACTGTAAGAGCAGTGAGACTATGGACTCTTTACTGTAAGAGCAGTGAGACTATGGACTCTTTACTGTAAGAGCGGTGAGAATATGGATTCTTTACTGTAAGAGCGGTGGGACTGTGGACTCTATACTGTAAGAGCAGTGAGACTATGGACTCTATACTGTAAGAGCAGTGAGACTATGGACTCTATACTGTAAGAGCAGTGAGACTATGGACTCTTTACTGTAAGAGCAGTGAGACTATGGACTCTTTACTGTAAGAGCAGTGAGACTATGGACTCTTTACTGTAAGAGCAGTGAGACTATGGACTCTTTACTGTAAGAGCAGTGAGACTATGGACTCTTTACTGTAAGAGCAGTGAGACTATGGACTCTATACTGTAAGAGCAGTGAGACTATGGACTCTTTACTGTAAGAGCAGTGAGACTATGGACTCTTTACTGTAAGAGCAGTGAGACTATGGACTCTATACTGTAAGAGCAGTGAGACTTTGGACTCTTTACTGTAAGAGCAGTGAGACTATGGACTCTTTACTGTAAGAGCAGTGAGACTATGGACTCTATACTGTAAGAGCAGTGAGACTATGGACTCTTTACTGTAAGAGCAGTGAGACTATGGACTCTTTACTGTAAGAGCAGTGAGACTATGGACTCTATACTGTAAGAGCTGTGAGACTATGGACTCTTTACTGTAAGAGCAGTGAGACTATGGACTCTATACTGTAAGAGCAGTGAGACTATGGACTCTATACTGTAAGAGCAGTGAGACTATGGACTCTTTACTGTAAGAGCAGTGAGACTATGGACTCTTTACTGTAAGAGCAGTGAGACTATGGACTCTTTACTGTAAGAGCAGTGAGACTATGGACTCTTTACTGTAAGAGCAGTGAGACTATGGACTCTTTACTGTAAGAGCAGTGAGACTATGGACTCTTTACTGTAAGAGCAGTGAGACTATGGACTCTACTGTAAGAGCAGTGAGACTATGGACTTTATACTGTAAGAGCAGTGAGACTATGGACTCTTTACTGTAAGAGCAGTGAGACTATGGACTCTTTACTGTAAGAGCAGTGAGACTATGGACTCTTTACGGTAAGAGCAGTGAGACTATGGACTATATACTGTAAGAGCAGTGAGACTATGGACTCTTTACTGTAAGAGCAGTGAGACTATGGACTCTTTACTGTAAGAGCAGTGAGACTATGGACTCTTTACTGTAAGAGCAGTGAGACTATGGACTCTATACTGTAAGAGCAGTGAGACTATGGACTCTTTACTGTAAGAGCAGTGAGACTATGGACTCTTTACTGTAAGAGCAGTGAGACTATGGACTCTTTACTGTAAGAGCAGTGAGACTATGGACTCTTTACTGTAAGAGCAGTGAGACTATGGACTCTTTACTGTAAGAGCAGTGAGACTATGGACTCTATACTGTAAGAGCAGTGAGACTATGGACTCTTTACTGTAAGAGCAGTGAGACTATGGACTCTTTACTGTATGAGCAGTGAGACTATGGACTCTATACTGTAAGAGCAGTGAGACTATGGACTCTTTACTGTAAGAGCAGTGAGACTATGGACTCTTTACTGTAAGAGCAGTGAGACTATGGACTCTATACTGTAAGAGCAGTGAGACTATGGACTCTTTACTGTAAGAGCAGTGAGACTATGGACTCTTTACTGTAAGAGCAGTGAGACTATGGACTCTATACTGTAAGAGCAGTGAGACTATGGACTCTTTACTGTAAGAGCAGTGAGACTATGGACTCTATACTGTAAGAGCAGTGAGACTATGGACTCTATACTGTAAGAGCAGTGAGACTATGGACTCTTTACTGTAAGAGCAGTGAGACTATGGACTCTTTACTGTAAGAGCAGTGAGACTATGGACTCTATACTGTAAGAGCAGTGAGACTATGGACTCTTTACTGTAAGAGCAGTGAGACTATGGACTCTTTACTGTAAGAGCAGTGAGACTATGGACTCTATACTGTAAGAGCAGTGAGACTATGGACTCTTTACTGTAAGAGCAGTGAGACTATGGACTCTATACTGTAAGAGCAGTGAGACTATGGACTCTTTACTGTAAGAGCAGTGAGACTATGGACTCTTTACTGTAAGAGCAGTGAGACTATGGACTCTTTACTGTAAGAGCAGTGAGACTTTGGACTCTATACTGTAAGAGCAGTGAGACTATGGACTCTATACTGTAAGAGCAGTGAGACTATGGACTCTTTACTGTAAGAGCAGTGAGACTATGGTCTCTTTACTGTAAGAGCGGTGAGACTATGGACTCTGTACTGTAAGAGCAGTGAGACTATGGACTCTATACTGTAAGAGCAGTGAGACTATGGACTCTTTACTGTAAGAGCGGTGGGACTATGGACTATTTACTGTAAGAGCAGTGAGACTATGGACTCTATACTGTAAGAGCAGTGAGACTATGGACTCTTTACTGTAAGAGCAGTGAGACTATGGACTCTTTACTGTAAGAGCAGTGAGACTGTGGACTCTTTACTGTAAGAGCAGTGAGACTGTGGACTCTTTACTGTAAGAGCAGTGAGACTATGGACTCTATACTGTAAGATCAGTGAGACTATGGACTCTTTACTGTAAGAGCAGTGAGACTATGGACTCTTTACTGTAAGAGCAGTGAGACTATGGACTCTTTACTGTAGGAGCAGTGAGACTACGGACTCTACTGTAAGAGCAGTGAGACTATGGACTCTTTACTGTAAGAGCAGTGAGACTATGGACTCTTTACAGTAAGAGCAGTGAGACTATAGACTCTCTACTGTAAGAGCAGTGAGACTATAAACTCTCTACTGTAAGAGCAGTGAGACTATGGACTCTTTACTGTAAGAGCAGTGAGACTATGGACTCTTTCCAATAAGAGCAGTGAGACTATGGACTCTTTACGCTAAGAGCAGTGAGACTATGGACTCTTTACGCTAAGAGCAGTGAGACTATGGGTTCTTTAATGGTAAGAGCAGTGAGACTATGGGTTCTTTACTGTAAGAGCGGTGAGACTATGGACTCTTTACTGTAAGAACAGTGAGACTATGGACTCTTTACTGTAAGAGCAGTGAGACTATGGACTCTTTACGCTAAGAACAATGAGACTATGGGTTCTTTAATGGTAAGAGCAGTGAGACTATGGACTCTTTACTGTAAGAGCAGTGAGACTATGGACTCTTTACTGTAAGAGCAGTGAGACTATGGACTCTTTACTGTAAGAGCAGTGAGACTGTGGACTCTTTACGGTAAGAGCAGTGAGACTATGGACTCTTTACTGTAAGAGCAGTGAGACTATGGACTCTTTACTGTAAGAGCAGTGAGACTATGGACTCTATACTGTAAGAGCAGTGAGACTATGGACTCTTTACTGTAAGAGCAGTGAGACTATGGACTCTTTACTGTAAGAGCAGTGAGACTATGGACTCTATACTGTAAGAGCAGTGAGACTATGGACTCTTTACTGTAAGAGCAGTGAGACTATGGACTCTTTACTGTAAGAGCAGTGAGACTATGGACTCTTTACTGTAAGAGCAGTGAGACTGTGGACTCTTTACGGTAAGAGCAGTGAGACTATGGACTCTTTACTGTAAGAGCAGTGAGACTATGGACTCTTTACTGTAAGAGCAGTGAGACTATGGACTCTATACTGTAAGAGCAGTGAGACTATGGACTCTTTACTGTAAGAGCAGTGAGACTATGGACTCTTTACTGTAAGAGCAGTGAGACTATGGACTCTATACTGTAAGAGCAGTGAGACTATGGACTCTTTACTGTAAGAGCAGTGAGACTATGGACTCTTTACTGTAAGAGCAGTGAGACTATGGACTCTATACTGTAAGAGCAGTGAGACTATGGACTCTTTACTGTAAGAGCAGTGAGACTATGGACTCTATACTGTAAGAGCAGTGAGACTATGGACTCTATACTGTAAGAGCAGTGAGACTATGGACTCTTTACTGTAAGAGCAGTGAGACTATGGACTCTTTACTGTAAGAGCAGTGAGACTATGGACTCTATACTGTAAGAGCAGTGAGACTATGGACTCTTTACTGTAAGAGCAGTGAGACTATGGACTCTTTACTGTAAGAGCAGTGAGACTATGGACTCTATACTGTAAGAGCAGTGAGACTATGGACTCTTTACTGTAAGAGCAGTGAGACTATGGACTCTATACTGTAAGAGCAGTGAGACTATGGACTCTTTACTGTAAGAGCAGTGAGACTATGGACTCTTTACTGTAAGAGCAGTGAGACTATGGACTCTATACTGTAAGAGCAGTGAGACTATGGACTCTTTACTGTAAGAGCAGTGAGACTTTGGACTCTATACTGTAAGAGCAGTGAGACTATGGACTCTTTACTGTAAGAGCAGTGAGACTATGGTCTCTTTACTGTAAGAGCGGTGAGACTATGGACTCTGTACTGTAAGAGCAGTGAGACTATGGACTCTATACTGTAAGAGCAGTGAGACTATGGACTCTTTCCAATAAGAGCAGTGAGACTATGGACTCTTTACGCTAAGAGCAGTGAGACTATGGACTCTTTACGCTAAGAGCAGTGAGACTATGGGTTCTTTAATGGTAAGAGCAGTGAGACTATGGGTTCTTTACTGTAAGAGCGGTGAGACTATGGACTCTTTACTGTAAGAACAGTGAGACTATGGACTCTTTACTGTAAGAGCAGTGAGACTATGGACTCTTTACGCTAAGAACAATGAGACTATGGGTTCTTTAATGGTAAGAGCAGTGAGACTATGGACTCTTTACTGTAAGAGCAGTGAGACTATGGACTCTTTACTGTAAGAGCAGTGAGACTGTGGACTCTTTACGGTAAGAGCAGTGAGACTATGGACTCTTTACTGTAAGAGCAGTGAGACTATGGATTCTTTACTGTAAGAGCAGTGAGACTATGGACTCTTTACTGTAAGAGCAGTGAGACTATGGACTCTTTACTGTAAGAGCAGTGAGACTATGGACTCTTTACTGTAAGAGCAGTGAGACTATGGACTCTACTGTAAGAGCAGTGAGACTATGGATTCTTTACGGTAAGAGCAGGGAGACTATGGACTCTTTACTGTAAGAGCAGTGAGACTGTGGACTATTTACAGTAAGAGCAGTGAGACTATGGACTCTTTACTGTAAGAGCAGTGAGACTATGGACTCTTTACTGTAAGAGCAGTGAGACTATGGACTCTTTACTGTAAGAGCAGTAAGACTATGGACTCTGTACTGTAAGAGCAGTGAGACTATGGACTCTTTACTGTAAGAGCAGTGAGACTATGGACTCTGTACTGTAAGAGCAGTGAGACTATGGACTCTTTACTGTAAGAGCAGTGAGACTATGGACTCTTTACTGTAAGAGCAGTGAGACTATGGACTCTTTACTGTAACAGCAGTGAGACTGTGAACTCTTTACTGTAAGAGCAGTGAGACTATGGATTCTTTACGGTAAGAGCAGTGAGACTATGGACTCTTTACTGTAAGAGCAGTGAGACTATGGACTCTTTACTGTAAGAGCAGTGAGACTATGGACTCTTTACTGTAAGAGCAGTGAGACTATGGGCTCTTTACTGTAAGAGCAGTGAGACTATGGACTCTTTACTGTAAGAGCAGTGAGACTATGGACTCTTTACTGTAAGAGCAGTAAGACTATGGACTCTTTACTGTAAGAGCAGTGAGACTATGGACTCTATACTGTAAGAGCAGTGAGACTATGGACTCTTTACTGTAAGAGCAGTGAGACTATGGACTCTATACTGTAAGAGCAGTGAGACTATGGACTCTTTACTGTAAGAGCAGTGAGACTATGGACTCTTTACAGTAAGAGCAGTGAGACTATGGGCTCTTTACTGTAAGAGCAGTGAGACTATGGACTCTTTACTGTAAGAGCAGTGAGACTATGGACTCTTTACTGTAAGAGCAGTAAGACTATGGACTCTTTACTGTAAGAGCAATGAGATTATGGACTCTTTACTGTAAGAGCAGTGAGACTATGGACTCTATACTGTAAGAGCAGTGAGACTATGGACTCTTTACTGTAAGAGCAGTGAGACTATGGACTCTATACTGTAAGAGCAGTGAGACTATGGACTCTTTACGGTAAGAGCAGTGAGACTATGGACTCTTTACTGTAAGAGCAGTGAGACTATGGACTCTTTACGGTAAGAGCAGTGAGACTATGGACTCTTTACGGTAAGAGCAGTGAGACTATGGACTCTTTACGGTAAGAGCAGTGAGACTATGGATTCTTTACGGTAAGAGCATGGAGACTATAGAACTCTCTGCCTGAGGAGGTGGTGATGGTGAGTTCACAATAAGAGTTCAGGAGGGGCCTGGATGTATTTCTGGAGTGTAATAATATTACAGGTTATGGTTACTAGAGGGGGTCGTTGATCCAGGGAGTTATTCTGATTTGAGTCGGGAAGGAATTTGTTTCCCCTAAAGTGGGGAAAATTGGCTTCTACCTCACAGTTTTTTTGCCTTCCTCTGGATCAACTTGCAGGATAACAGACTGCACTGGATGGACAGATGTCTGTATTGTAGCTGCACTATTTGTCAGCACTGCACCCGGTTTAGGCTACTTTCACATTAGCGTTTTTTGCGGATCTGTTACAATAATACAACCGCTTGCATCCGTCATGAACGGACCCGGTTGTATTTTGTCTTCTATAGCCAAGACAGATCCATCATGAACACCATTGAAAGTCAATGGAGGACGGATCCGTTTTGGACCGCTCGCCCATGATGGATCTCAAAAACGGAAACCAAAACGCCAGTGTGAAAGTAGACTTACACAGAGAGATGTGCGGCCGATAAATGACGATAATAGGCGCCGGATGAATATACGATTATACCACAAATGAGTGACTGCAGCATCTTTACACCGGGCAATTATCAGGAACAGGCGATCGGACAAACATTCATTCCTGATAATTGTCTCCATCCTCAGCCTTAGGCCTCTTTCACACAACCGTATGGCTTTTTTAGTATTTTGCTGTCCGTTTTTCACGGATCCGTTGTTCCGTTTTTTGTTTTTGTTCTGTTTTTCCTTTCCGTATGGCATGTACAGTAATTACATAGAAAAAATTGGGCTGGGCATAAAATTTACAATGGATAGTTCCGCAAAAACAGAACAGATATGGAAGACATACGAAGTGCATTCTGTATGTGTTCCGTTTTTTTTGCAGATCCATTGACTTGAACGGAGCCACGGCACGTGATTTGTGGGCAATAATGTTCTATCTTTCAACGGAACTGAAAAACGGAAATACGGAAACAGAATGCTTACGGAGTACATTCAGTTTTTTTTTGCAGAACCATTGAAATTAATGGTTCCGTATATGGACCGAATACGGAACACAAAAAACGGCCCATATACGGAACGCAAAAAACCTCTGGGACCTCTGAATCCACCTTCTCCATCTAGTATCACATACCTGTGGTCACGTGGACTGGAAGGTCCTCCTCCACCTCACTCTTACACGGGGGATCGCCCATCATCCGCTCTTCTTCATCCTCCACTTTAATATCAGTCACATCTTCCTCCTGATTTGTCATCTGTAACAATTCAGGACAATACAGCAGACAGGTGGGAAATCTAACAGATCCACATAAGAGACCCCCACAATCTATGACCCCTCTATAACTGCAGGACCCCCTATATAGATGTGTATAGGGCTCAGCTCCATCTACCTGATGGTTCTCTGGGAGCTTCTCCTCTGGACAGTCCTGGGAATACAGAAGACGGAGACATCTCTCAGGGGGATTTCTCCTCCTGGATTCATCTGTGGGACAATGAAAGAAGAGAATAATTAAATGTGATGATCGGATGGTGGTAGTAGTATCTAAGTGACCTTCAAAACAGACATGACAGCCCCCCTCCTTACACTGCTGATCGGTCCATAAATCCATCTCCTCTTCTGCTTCATCTTTAACCTCATCCTTAATATCAGCTCCATCTACCTGATGGTTCTCTGGGAGCTTCTCCTCTGGACAGTCCTGGGAATACAGAGGACGGGGACATCTCTCAGGGGGATTTCTCCTCCTGGATCCATCTGTGGGACAATGAAAGAAGAGAATAATTAAATGTGATGATCAGATGGTGGTAGTAGTATCTAAGTGACCTTCAAAACAGACATGACAGCCCCCCTCCTTACACTGCTGATCGGTCCATAAATCCATCTCCTCTTCTGCTTCATCTTTAACCTCATCCTTAATATCAGCTCCATCTACCTGATGGTTCTCTGGGACCTTCTCCTCTGGACAGTCCTGGGAATACAGAGGACGGGGACATCTTTCTGAAGGATTTCTCCTCCTGGATCCATCTGTGGAGACATAAGCACACAGTGACTGAATACATGGCCTCCTGTAGATCTGTCTATAGATCAGACACTTCTCTCAGCTCCTTCACCTCTAGGTTTAGTGATTGGGGCCTAGATAACAATGCTCTGCTCCTCACCAGCTGAACCCCAAGCTAATCACCCACATGAAAACCGCAGTCCTAGAGCTGCTCTTCCATCCAGAGACTTGGCTTTCCCTCCTTCCTCAGTGTAGAAGTCATGTCCTAGGATGGGGGGTCCAATGAGATCAGGAAGGAGGGAACCAGAGAGAAAACAGCAGAACTGCCAATTCAGACACGTCCGATACAGTCTGTGTAGGAGGAGCTTAGTGTCTGGAGGAGGGGTACAGCCTGTGTAGGAGGAGCTTGGTGTCTGGAGGGGAGGTACAGCCTGTGTAGGAGGAGCTTAGTGTCTGGAGGAGGGGTGAAGCCTGTGTAGGAGGAGCTTAGTGTCTGGAGGAGGGGTACAGCCTGTGTAGGGGCTTAGTGTCTGGAGGAGAGGTACAACCTGTGTAGGAGGAGCTTAGTGTCTGGAGAAGGAGTATAGCCTGTGTAGGAGGAGCTTAGTGTCTGGAGGAGGGGTACAACCTGTGTAGGAGGAGCTTAGTGTCTGGAGGAGGGGTACAACCTGTGTAGGAGGAGCTTGGTGTCTGGAGGGGAGGTACAGCCTGTGTAGGAAGAGCTTAGTGTCTGGAGGAGGTGTACAGCCTGTGTAGGAGGAACTTAGTGTCTGGAAAAGGAGTACAGCCTGTGTAGGAGGAGCTTAGTGTCTGGAGGAGGGGTACAACCCGTGTAGGAGGAACTTAGTGTCTGGAGGAGGGGGTACAGCCTGTCTATGAGGAGCTTAGTGTCTTGAGGAGGGGTACAACCTGTGTAGGAGGAGCTTAGTGTCTGGAGGAGGTGTACAGTCTGTGTAGGAAGAGCTTAGTGTCTGGAGGAGTGGTGCAGCCTGTGTAGGAGGAGCTTAGTGTCTGGAGGAGGGGTACAGCCTGTGTAGGAGGAACTTAGTGTCTGGAGGAGGGGTGCAGCCTGTGTAGGAGGAGCTTAGTGTCTGGAGGAGGGGTACAGCCTGTGTAGGGGCTTAGTGTCTGGAGGAGGGGTACAACCTGTGTAGGGGCTAAGTGTCTTGAGGAGGGGTACAACCTGTGTAGGAGGAGCTTAGTGTCTAGAGAAGGAGTATAGCCTGTGTAGAAGGAGTTTAGTGTCTGGAGGAGGGGTACAACCCGTGTAGGAGGAACTTAGTGTCTGGAGGAGGGGGTACAGCCTGTCTATGAGGAGCTTAGTGTCTTGAGGAGGGGTACAACCTGTGTAGGAGGAGCTTAGTGTCTGGAGGAGGTGTACAGTCTGTGTAGGAAGAGCTTAGTGTCTGGAGGAGTGGTGCAGCCTGTGTAGGAGGAGCTTAGTGTCTGGAGGAGGGGTACAGCCTGTGTAGGAGGAACTTAGTGTCTGGAGGAGGGGTGCAGCCTGTGTAGGAGGAGCTTAGTGTCTGGAGGAGGGGTACAGCCTGTGTAGGGGCTTAGTATCTGGAGGAGGGGTACAACCTGTGTAGGGGCTAAGTGTCTTGAGGAGGGGTACAACCTGTGTAGGAGGAGCTTAGTGTCTAGAGAAGGAGTATAGCCTGTGTAGAAGGAGTTTAGTGTCTGGAGGAGGGGTACAGCCTGTGTAGAGGGGCGTAGTGTCTGGAGGAGGGTGCAGTGTCTGGAGGAGGTGTACAGCCTGTGTAGGAGGAGCTTAGTGTCTGGAGGAGGGGTACAGCCTGTGTAGGAGGATCTTAGTGTCTGGAGGAGGGGTATAGCCTGTGTATGAGGAGCTTTGTGTCTGGAGGAAAGGTACAGTCTGTGTAGGAGGAGCTTGGTGTCTGAAGGAGGAGTACAGCCTGTGTAGGAGGAGCTTAGTGTCTGGAGGAGGGGTACAGCCTGTGTAGGAGGAGCTTAGTGTCTGGAGGAGGGGTGCAGCCTGTGTAGGAGGAGCTTAGTGTCTGGAGGAGAGGTATAGCCTGTGTAGGAGGAGCTTAGTGTTGATAACCAATAACATTACCAGAAAGGGGAGTGACATGTTATACTGTGTAATCTTCATACATTAAAGTATAGAAGTATTAATCTGTGTACATTATACACATGACTGTAATAACACCCCCCCAGTGCCAGCCTGTGCCCATATACATATATAGACTCCTCTTACCCGTTAATGTGAGGGGTCGGTGGTCCTCCATCATGGCGTCCTCGTACCGATCCTTGTGTCCTTCTATATACTCCCACTTCTCCATGGACATCCTGACACCTTAAAGGAACCTGACAAACACAATGACACCATCATCACCCAGACCCCTCCAGTGCTGTCACAGAAAGTCCATAGTCTCATTGCTCTTACAATAAAGAGTCCATAGTCTCACTGCTCTTACAGTAAAGAGTCCATAGTCTCACTGCTCTTACAGTAAAGAGTCCATAGTCTCACTGCTCTTACAGTAAAGAGTCCATAGTCTCACTGCTCTTACAGTAAAGAGTCCATAGTCTCACTGCTCTTACAGTAAAGAGTCCATAGTCTCACTGCTCTTACAGTAAAGAGTCCATAGTCTCACTGCTCTTACAGTAAAGAGTCCATAGTCTCACTGCTCTTACAGTAAAGAGTCCATAGTCTCACTGCTCTTACAGTAAAGAGTCCATAGTCTCACTGCTCTTACAGTAAAGAGTCCATAGTCTCACTGCTCTTACAGTAAAGAGTCCATAGTCTCACTGCTCTTACAATAAAGAGTCCATAGTCTCACTGCTCTTACAGTAAAGAGTCCATAGTCTCACTGCTCTTACAGTAAAGTGACCATAGTCTTACTGCTCTAACAGTAAAGAGTCCATAGTCTCACTGCTCTTACAGTATAGAGTCCATAGTCTCACTGCTCTTACAGTAAAGAGTCCATAGTCTCACTGCTCTTACAATAAAGAGTCCATAGTCTCACTGCTCTTACAGTAAAGAGTCCATAGTCTTACTGCTCTAACAGTAACGAGTCCATAGTCTCACTGCTCTTACAGTAAAGTGACCATAGTCTTACTGCTCTTACAGTAAAGTGACCATAGTCTCACTGCTCTTACAGTAAAGAGTCCATAGTCTTACTGCTCTTACAGTAAAGAGTCCATAGTCCAACTGCTCTTACAGTAAAGTGACCATAGTCTCACTGCTCTTACAGTAAAGAGTCCATAGTCTTACTGCTCTTACAGTAAAGAGTCAATAGTCTTACTGCTCTTACAGTAGAGTCCATATGTCATGCCCCGCTCTGATTATGTGCGTAGGTCGGCCAGATTGGCAGCACGTGTTTAGTTTTTTGTTTTGTTTTGGAGTCGTGCTGGATCCGCCTCCCTTCAGGTGCACTGGGTGTGGTCACTGGTTTAAATTACATTCACTCCTAGTGTTCCGTGCGGATTATAGAGATCAGTCTGGCCCTGGAAGCAAGGAAGGAAGGATTGTCTGTTCCGGCTCAGATAGGATAAATTTGGTTTCTGTTTTTCGTGGTTTACTGTCTAGGCTGTTTGTGTTACGTCTGTCCCCTCCAGGTTCTGAGGGAGCAGGCTGCCCCTATTCCCCTTTCACCATCTCAGGGATTCTAGGGTATTTTCAGCCCAGGCACGAGGACACATTATTCCCACCTTCAAGGTCTGAATGTGGGCAAAGCAGAATAGGGAGAGCAGTTAGGGATTTGCTAGGAGGTGACCTGATCCCCAGCTTTTCGCCTAGAAACGTGTTGGTTGGTTTATCTGTGTATCTGAGATCCTGTCTGCCGTGACACCATAGTCTCACTGCTCTTACAGTAAAGAGTCCATAGTCTCACTGCTCTTACCATACAGAGTCCATAGACTCACTGCTCTTACAGTAAAGATTCCATAGTCTCACGGCTCTTACCGTACAGAGTCTATACACTCACTGCTCTTACAGTAAAGAGTCCATAGTCTCACTGCTCTTACAGTAAAGAGTCCATAGTCTCACTGCTCTTACAGTAAAGAGTCCATAGTCTCACTGCTCTTACAGTAAAGAGTCCATAGTCTCACTGCTCTTACCGTACAGAGGCCATAGACTCACTGCTCTTACAGTAAAAATCCATAGTCTCACTGCTCTTACAGTAAAGAGTCTATAGTCTCACTGCTCTTATAGTAAAGAGTCCATAGTCTCACTGCTCTTACAGTAAAGAGTCCACAGTCTCACTGCTCTTACAGTATAGAGTCCATAGTCTCACTGCTTTTACAGTAGATTCCATAGTCTCCCTGCCCTTACAGTAAATAGTCCATAGTCTCACTGCTCTTACAGTAAAGTGTCCATAGTCTCACTGCCCTTACAGTAAAGAGTCCTGTCACGACTGTGACTGATCCAGACAGGTCTGGGAGGAGAAGGTCGCAGCGACTTGCTACTCGCCATAGCTTGTGAGTTTGCTCCATGGTTCAGGGTATGTCATCTGTGTTTTGCCTTGTGAACCTTTTTGTCCTGACTGGGAGTTTGTAGGCATCCTTCTCAGGTGAGTCCTGTCTGCCACTCCCAGCTACTATATTAGTTTCACTTTCACTTGCAGTCATTGCCAGATATAGTCCATACTTCCAGTTCTATTCTGACCATTGAAGGAGATCGTTTGATGGTGTTGCTGTGGAGCTCTTGTCCGGCGTGGACTGTCGTGATTGGGATCGCCTTCTCTGCTCGTGACTGGATAAGTCTAACTCTGCTATAGTTTGTTTGTTGCTGTCTTCCCCTGCTGTTCTCCTAGACATGAGTGATGGTGACTAGTGCTCCCATCGGCCTTTCCCCACTCTAGGCTTGTTAGGGTTTAGGCATCCAGCTCGTCGCACGGGTTCACACCCCGTCTAGGGTATCAGGGCAGACAGGTGCCAGCTTAGGGTTAGTCAGGGGTGGCCATACTATCCCCATCCGTAGATAAGGGTCCCCCTTCCCCTCCGTCTGGTGCGACACGACTGCTGCTGGGATAGCAGTCGTGACAGTATATCTGGCCTTTAAAAAAAAAAAAAAAAAAGTGACATTTTCTTTTTTTCTGCTTGCTGTTTTGCTTTGTATTTTGTCTGTTCCACTATGGATTCGGTTTCGGTTTTGGCGAAACAATTACAGGGGTTATCCCTTGAAGTGGCAGGACTAAAAGCAACAGTGCTGCAGCAGCCATCCTTGGGTTCCACCGTTGCTACGGGAAACCAAGGTACTCCTGAGCCAAAAGTGGCTTTACCTGATAGGTTCTCAGGAGGGAGAGACCAATTTGTAACCTTCAGAGAAGCTTGCAAATTGTTCTTCAGGTTACGCCCTAGATCCTCCGGCGGTGAGGAACAACGGGTGGGCATTGTAATTTCTCTCCTGCAAGGAGATCCGCAGGCTTGGGCTTTCTCCCTACCATCAGACTCTCCGGCCTTACGATCAGTGGAGGAGTTTTTTGAAGCCCTGGGTCTCGTATATGATGACCCGGACAGGGTCTCACTGGCTGAGTCTAAGCTACGTAGACTTCGGCAAGAGAACCGGTCTGCTGAACTATATTGTTCCGAATTCCGTAGGTGGGCTACTGATACGTTATGGAACGACTCGGCCCTTAGGAGTCAGTTCTGCCAGGGGTTGTCTGAAAAATTAAAAGACGCGCTGGCGGTATACGAGGTCCCTGGGTCTCTTGAGGCTGCTATGTCTCTGTCCATAAGAATCGACAGACGACTCAGGGAGAGACTATTAAATTTTACAGAGGCCTCTATAGGGCAGGGATCGGTCTGTTATGGTCCAGTCAAACCAATGCAAATAGGGGGCGCCACTAGACGGGTGAATCCTCCTAAGTTCCGCCGTAGGTCAGAGGTTTGTTTTCGTTGTGGGGGGAGGGGTCATTTTGTAAAGGTTTGTCCCTCAGAACCCAAGAGACCACAAACAAAGGAGCCGCCGGAAAAACTAGAGTCCCCAGATTGTGCGGAGGAGAACAGTCTGGGCGTATTCGTTTCCTCCATACGCATGTCTCAGTTTTTGTTGTCCGCTACCGTTGAGGCGGGCAATAAAACTGAGATCTGTTCCGTCTTTTTGTACAGTGGGGCGGGGGTCAACTTGGTGGATTCGCGTTTTGCTCAGGCTCTGGGTTTTACTCCGGAACCGGTATGCAGAACTATTCCTGTTTTTGCCATCGACTCCTCCCCTCTTACTCAGAGAGAGTTAACTCAGATCATCCATAATATCCATCTGCAGGTAGGGGACCTCCATAAAGAGCATATCTCTTGTTATGTCCTGGACGGTCTTCCGGCTCCTATGGTATTGGGGCTTCCCTGGCTGGTGACTCACAATCCAGTGGTGGATTGGCAGGCCGGGGAGATTGTGGAGTGGAGTGAACATTGTAAGGACAACTGCTTGAGTAGTAGGTTCTCTACACTCTCTGTAACATCTTTACCTGCCTTTCTGTCAGATTTTATGGATGTGTTCTCTGAGAAGGGTTGTCAGGGGTTACCACCTCATCGTCCATATGATTGCCCGATTAATCTATTACCTGGGGCAAAACTACCTAAAACCCGGTTATACAATCTTTCCGGCCCGGAGAGGATGGCTATGAAAGATTATATTTCGGAGAGTTTGGCTAAGGGACACATCAGACCCTCTTCTTCACCTGTGGCTGCAGGGTTCTTTTTCGTTAAAAAGAAAGATGGGGGCCTACGTCCTTGCCTGGATTTCCGGGAATTAAACCGGATAACTATCCGAGATCCCTATCCTCTTCCTCTCATTCCCGACCTCTTTAATCAGGTTGCTGGTGCTAAATGGTTCTCCAAAATGGATCTCAGAGGAGCCTATAACCTGGTTCTCATCAAAGAGGGGGATGAGTGGAAGACTGCTTTTAATACTCCGGAAGGGCATTATGAAAATCTGGTCATGCCTTTTGGTCTTACTAATGCGCCTGCGGTATTCCAACATTTTGTCAACGATATTTTTAGTCACCTTATCGGGAGATTTGTTGTGATATATCTTGATGACATCCTGGTCTATTCCCCGGATCTGGATACACATAAGATCCATGTGAGACAAGTGCTGCAGATATTAAGGGCCAACAAATTGTTTGCTAAGTTAGAAAAATGTGTGTTCGCCGTAAAAGAACTGCCATTTCTGGGGTATGTGTTGTCAGATTCAGGTTTCCGCATGGATCCAGAGAAAGTCCGGGCGATTATAGACTGGGATCTGCCTGAGAACCTGAAGGCATTGCAACGCTTCCTGGGGTTTGCCAATTTTTATAGAAAGTTTATAAAGAACTATTCCTTGGTGGTCAAACCACTGACGGACATGACCCGTAAGGGATCCGATTTTTCCAAATGGTCACATGCAGCCAAAACTGCCTTTGCATCTCTGAAAGAGAGATTCACCTCGGCCCCTATTCTCGTACAGCCAGATGTCTCGCTTCCTTTTATTGTAGAGGTTGACGCATCAGAGGTGGGGGTGGGAGCGGTACTTTCTCAGGGCCCGTCCCCTGGTGAATGGCGTCCGTGTGCTTTCTTTTCGAAGAAATTGTCTACTGCAGAAAGGAACTATGATATTGGCAACAGGGAACTTTTGGCTATTAAGTTGGCTTTTGAGGAGTGGCGTCATTTTTTGGAGGGGGCGGTTCATCCCGTCACGGTGATTACTGATCACAAAAACTTATTATATCTGGAGTCTGCTAAACGTCTCACCCCTAGACAGGCTCGGTGGTCGTTATTTTTTACTAGGTTTAATTTTGTAATAATCTATCGCCCGAAGGCAAAAAATACTAAGGCGGATGCATTGTCTCGAAGTTTTCCTGGAGGGGGTGATGTTGAGGTACCAGAGCCCATTTTGCAAAAGGGGGTGGTGGTCTCTGCATTACACTCAGGTTTGGAGGGGAGGGTGTTGGAAGCTCAGGGGGACGCCCCGGCCTCCTGCCCCTCGGGTAAACTGTTTGTGCCAGAAAATTTACGCCTGGAGATACTAAAAGAACACCATAACTCCACACTGGCAGGACACCCAGGTAGTAGGGCAACCTCTAAGTTAGTGTCTCGTCGGTTCTGGTGGCCTAAATGGCGCCAGGAGGTGTTGAATTTTGTGTCTGCATGTGCTACCTGTGCTCGTTCTAAGGTAGATCATACACGCCCAGCAGGGCGTCTTTTACCTCTGGCCATCCCCAACAGGCCTTGGACGCACCTGTCAATGGATTTCATTACGGATCTGCCAGTATCAGCGGGGAAGACTGTTATGCTTGTAGTTGTTGACAGATTCAGTAAAATGGTGCACTTTATTGCTCTTGCCGCATTGCCTAATGCTAACACACTGGCTCAGGTTTTTATTGACCACATCGTGAAGCTTCACGGGGTCCCTTCCGATATTGTTTCGGATCGTGGTACCCAATTCGTTTCTAAATTTTGGAAAGCTTTTTGTTCTCGTTTAGGGGTTCATCTGTCATTTTCTTCATCTTTCCATCCACAGTCCAACGGTCAGACTGAACGTACCAATCAAAACCTAGGGACATATTTGAGATGCTTTGCTTCTGAAAATCAGGAGGAATGGTCATCTTATTTACCGTTAGCCGAGTTTGCCATTAATAATCGTCGTCAAGAATCCACCGATAAGTCACCATTTTTTGGTGCGTATGGTTTCCATCCTCAGTTTTGTACGTTTAGTGAGGGGGGGGCCGTCTGGGATTCCTGAGGAGGAACGATTTGCGTCTTCACTTTCTTCAGTGTGGCAGAGTGTGCAAGAAAGTTTGAAGAGAATTGGTGGCAGATACAAACGTGCGGCTGATAGGAAGCGCTCTGAAGGTCCGGACCTTGGGGTGAATGACTTGGTGTGGTTGTCTACCAGAAATATCAAGTTGAAGGTTCCCTCGTGGAAGTTAGGTCCGAGATTTATTGGTCCTTATAGGGTAATTAAGATCATTAACCCGGTGGCTTTTCGTCTGGAGCTACCTCAGACTCTAAGGATCCATAATGTCTTCCACAGATCTCTGCTTAAGAGATATGTAGAACCTCCTGAACCATTGCCACTACCGCCTCCACCGGTGGTTGTTGATGGCAGTCTTGAGTTTCAGGTAGAAAAGATTGTTGATTCACGATATGTTCGCCGCTCTCTTCAGTACCTGGTGCACTGGAAAGGTTATGGTTCCGAAGAGAGAATGTGGGTTCCAGCATCAGAGATAAAAGAGGACAGACTAATTCGGGCTTTTCATAGCTCCCATCCGGAGAGGCCTGGTCTTGAGGGTCCAAGGGCCCCTCATAGAAAGGGGGGTACTGTCACGACTGTGACTGATCCAGACAGGTCTGGGAGGAGAAGGTCGCAGCGACTTGCTACTCGCGATAGCTTGTGAGTTTGCTCCGTGGTTCAGGGTATGTCATCTGGGTTTTGCCTTGTGAACCTTTTTGTCCTGACTGGGAATTTGTAGGCATCCTTCTCAGGTGAGTCCTGTCTGCCACTCCCAGCTACTATATTAGTTTCACTTTAACTTGCAGTCATTGCCAGATATAGTCCATACTTCCAGTTCTATTCTGACCATTGAAGGAGATCGTTTGATGGTGTTTCTGTGGAGCTCTTGTCCGGCGTGGACTGTCGTGATTGGGATCCCCTTCTCTGCTCGTGACTGGATAAGTCTAACTCTGCTATAGTTTGTTTGTTGCTGTCTTCCCCTGCTGTTCTCCTAGACATGAGAAATGGTGACTAGTGCTCCCATCTGCCTTTCCCCACTCTAGGCTTGTTAGGGCGACTGAGGGTTTAGGCATCCAGCTCGTCGCACGGGTTCACACCCCATCTAGGGTATCAGGGCAGACAGGTGCCAGCTTAGGGTTAGCCAGGGGTGGCCATACTATCCCCATCCGTAGATAAGGGTCCCCCATCCCCTCCGTCTGGTGCGACATGACTGCTGCTGGGATAGCAGTCGTGACAAGTCCATAGTCTCACTGCCCTTACAGTAAAGAGTCCATAGTCTCACTGCTCTAACAGTAGAGTCCATAGTCTCACTACTCTTACAGTACAGAGTCCACAGTCTCACTGCTCTTACAGTAAAGAGACCATAGTCTCACTGCTCTTACAGTAAAGAGTCCATAGTCTCACTGCTGTTACAGTATAGAGTCCATAGTCTCACTGCTCTTACAGTTAAGAGTCCATAGTCTCACTGCTCTTACAGTTAAGAGTCCATAGTCTCACTGCTCTTACAGTAAAGTCCATCGTCTCATTGCTCTTACAGTAAAGAGTCCATAGTCTCACTGCTCTTACAGTAAAGTCCATAGTCTCACTGCTCTTACAGTAAAGAGTCCAAAGTCTTACTGCTCTTACAGTAAAGTCCATAGTCTCACTGCTCTTACAGTAAAGAGTCCAAAGTCACACTGCTCATACAGTAAAGAGTCCATAGTCTCAATGCTCTTACAGTAAAGAGTCCATAGTCTCAATGCTCTTACAGTACAGAGTTCATAGTCTCACTGCTCTTACAGTAAAGAGTCCAAAGTCTCACTGCTCTTACAGTAAAGAGTCCATAGTCTCACTGCTCTTACAGTACAGAGTCCATAGTCTCACTGCTCTTACAGTAAAGAGTCCAAAGCCTCACTGCTCTTACAGTAAAGAGTCCATAGTCTCAATGCTCTTACAGTAAAGAGTCCATAGTCTCACTGCTCTTACAGTACAGAGTCCATAGTCTCACTGCTCTTACAGTACAGAGTCCACAGTCTCACTGCTCTTACAGTAAAGAGTCCATAGTCTCACTGCTTCTACAGTAAAAAGTCCATAGTCTCACTGCTCTTACAGTAAAATGTCTATAGTCTCACTGCTCTTACAGTAAAGAGTCCATAGTCTCACTGCTCTTACAGTAAAGAGTCAATAGTCTCACTGCCCTTACAGTAAAGAGTTCATAGTCTCACTGCTCTAACAGTAGAGTCCATAGTCTCACTGCTCTTACAGTACAGAGTCCACAGTCTCACTTCTCTTACAGTAAAGAGTCCATAGTCTCACTTTTCTTACAGTAAAGAGTCCATAGTCTCACTTTTCTTACAGTAAAGAGACCATAGTCTCACTGCTCTTACAGTAAAGAGTCCATAGTCTCACTGCTCTTACAGTACAGAGTCCATAGTCTCACTGCTCTTACAGTAAAGAGTCCATAGTCTCATTGCTCTTACAGTAAAGAGTCCATAGTCTCACTGCTCTTACAGTAAAGTCCATAGTCTCACTGCTCTTACAGTAAAGTCCATAGTCTCACTGCTCTTACAGTAAAGTCCATAGTCTCATTGCTCTTACAGTAAAGAGTCCAAAGTCTTACTGCTCTTACAGTAAAGTCCATAGTCTCAATGCTCTTACAGTAAAGAGTCCATAGTCTCAATGCTCTTACAGTACAGAGTCCATAGTCTCACTGCTCTTACAGTACAGAGTCCACAGTCTCACTGCTCTTACAGTAAAGAGTCCATAGTCTCACTGCTTCTACAGTAAAAAGTCCATAGTCTCACTGCTCTTACAGTAAAGAGTCTATAGTCTCACTGCTCTTACAGTAAAGAGTCCATAGTCTCACTGCTCTTACAGTAAAGAGTCAATAGTCTCACTGCTCTTACAGTAAAGAGTCCATAGTCTCACTGCTCTTACAGTACAGAGTCCATAGTCTCACTGCTCTTACAGTAAAGAGTCCAAAGTCTCACTGCTCTTACAGTAAAGAGTCCATAGTCTCAATGCTCTTACAGTAAAGAGTCCATAGTCTCAATGCTCTTACAGTACAGAGTCCATAGTCTCACTGCTCTTACAGTAAAGAGTCCAAAAATCTCACTGCTCTTACAGTAAAGAGTCCATAGTCTCAATGCTCTTACAGTAAAGAGTCCATAGTCTCAATGCTCTTACAGTACAGAGTCCATAGTCTCACTGCTCTTACAGTACAGAGTCCACAGTCTCACTGCTCTTACAGTAAAGAGTCCATAGTCTCACTGCTTCTACAATAAAAAGTCCATAGTCTCACTGCTCTTACAGTAAAGAGTCTATAGTCTCACTGCTCTTACAGTAAAGAGTCCATAGTCTCACTGCTCTTACAGTAAAGAGTCAATAGTCTCACTGCCCTTACAGTAAAGAGTTCATAGTCTCACTGCTCTAACAGTAGAGTCCATAGTCTCACTGCTCTTACAGTACAGAGTCCACAGTCTCACTGCTCTTACAGTAAAGAGTCCATAGTCTCACTTTTCTTACAGTAAAGAGACCATAGTCTCACTGCTCTTACAGTAAAGAGTCCATAGTCTCACTGCTCTTACAGTTAAGAGTCCATAGTCTCACTGCTCTTACAGTAAAGTCCATAGTCTCATTGCTCTTACAGTAAAGAGTCCAAAGTCTTACTGCTCTTACAGTAAAGTCCATAGTCTCACTGCTCTTACAGTAAAGAGTCCAAAGTCTCACTGCTCTTACAGTAAAGAGTCCATAGTCTCACTGCTCTTACAGTAAAGAGTCCATAGTCTCAATGCTCTTACATTAAAGAGTCCATAGTCTCACTGCTCTTACAGTAAAGAGTCCATAGTCTCACTGCTCTTACAGTACAGAGTCCACAGTCTCACTGCTTCTACAGTAAAGAGTCCATAGTCTCACTGCTCTTACAGTAAAGAGTCCATAGTCTTACTGCTCATACAGTAAAGAATCCATAGTCTCACTGCTCTTACAGTAAAGAGTCCATAGTCTCACTGCTCTTACAGTAAAGAGTCCATAGTCTCACTGCTCTTACAGTAAAGAGTCCACAGTCTCACTGCTCTTACAGTAAAGAGTCCATAGTCTCACTGCTCTTACAGTATAGAGTCCAGTCTCACTGCTCTTACAGTATAGAGTCCATAGTCTCACTGCTCTTACAGTAAAGAGTCCATAGTCTCACTGCTCTTACAGTACAGAGTCCACAGTCTCACTGCTCTTACAATAAAGAGTCCATAGTCTCACTGCTCTTACAGTAAAGTGACCATAGTCTCACTGCTCTTACAGTAAAGAGTCCATAGTCTTACTGCTCTTACAGTAAAGAGTCCATAGTCTCACTGCTCTTACAGTAAAGTGACCATAGTCTCACTGTTCTTACAGTAAAGAGTCCATAGTCTTACTGCTCTTACAGTAAAGAGTCCATATGTCATGCCCCGCTCTGACTATGTGCGTAGGTCGGCCAGATTGGCAGCACGTGTTTAGTTTTTTGTTTTGTTTTGGAGTCGTGCTGGATCCGCCTCCCTTCAGATGCACTGGGTGGGGTCACTGGTTTAAATTACATTCACTCCCAGTGTTCCGTGCGGATTATAGAGATCAGTCTGGCCCTGGAAGCAAGGAAGGAAGGAATGTCTGTTCCGGCTCAGATAAGATAAATTTGGTTTCTGTTTTTCGTGGTTTACTGTCTAGGCTGTTTGTGTTACGTCTGTCCCCTCCAGGTTCTGAGGGAGCAGGCTGCCCCTATTCCCCTTTCACCATCTCAGGGATTCTAGGGTATTTTCAGCCCAGGCACGAGGACACATTATTTCTACCTTCAAGGACTGAATGTGGGCAAAGCAGAATAGGGAGAGCAGTTAGGGATTTGCTAGGAGGTGACCTGATCCCCAGCTTTTCGCCTAGAAACGTGTTGGTTGGTTTATCTGTGTATCTGAGATCCTGTCTGCCGTGACACCATAGTCTCATTGCTCTTACAGTAAAGAGTCCATAGTCTCACTGCTCTTACCGTACAGAGTCCATAGACTCACTGCTCTTACAGTAAAGATTCCATAGTCTCACGGCTCTTACCGTACAGAGTCCATACACTCACTGCTCTTACAGTAAAGAGTCCATAGTCTCACTGCTCTTACAGTAAAGAGTCCATAGTCTCACTGCTCTTACAGTATAGAGTCCATAGTCTCACTGCTCTTACAGTAAAGAGACCATAGTCTCACTGCTCTTACAGTAAAGAGTCCATAGTCTCACTGCTCTTACAGTAAAGAGTCCATAGTCTCACTGCTCTTACAGTATAGAGTCCATAGTCTCACTGCTCTTACAGTAAAGAGACCATAGTCTCACTGCTCTTACAGTAAAGAGTCCATAGTCTCACTGCTCTTACAGTAGAGTCCATAGTCTCACTGCTCTTACAGTAAAGAGTCCATAGTCTCACTGCTCTTACAGTATAGAGTCCATAGTCTCACTGCTCTTACAGTATAGAGTCCATAGTCTCACTGCTCTTACAGTAAAGAGTCCATAGTCTCACTGCTCTTACAGTAAAGATTCCATAGTCTCACTGCTCTTACAGTAAAGAGTCCATAGTCTCACTGCTCTTACAGTAAAAAGTCCATAGTCTTACTGCTCTTACAGTAAAATGTCCATAGTCTTACTACTCTTACAGTAGATTCCATAGTCTCCCTGCCCTTACAGTAAATAGTCCATAGTCTCACTGCTCTTACAGTATAGAGTCCATAGTCTCACTGCTCTTACAGTATAGAGTCCATAGTCTCACTGCTCTTACAGTAAAGAGTCCACAGTCTCACTGCTCTTACAGTACAGAGTCCACAGTCTCACTGCTCTTACAGTAAAGAGTCCATAGTCTCACTGCTCTTACAGTAAAGAGTCCATAGTCTCACTGCTCTTACAGTAAAGAGTCCAAAGTCTCACTGCTCTTACAGTAAAGAGTCCATAGTCTCAATGCTCTTACAGTAAAGAGTCCATAGTCTCACTGCTCTTACAGTAAAGAGTCCATAGTCTCACTGCTCTTACAGTACAGAGTTCACAGTCTCACTGCTCTTACAGTACAGAGTCCACAGTCTCACTGCTTCTACAGTAAAGAGTCCATAGTCTCACTGCTCTTACAGTAAAGAGTCCATAGTCTTACTGCTCATACAGTAAAGAATCCATAGTCTCACTGCTCTTACAGTACAGAGTCCACAGTCTCACTGCTCTTACAATAAAGAGTCCATAGTCTCACTGCTCTTACAGTAAAGAGTCCATAGTCTCACTGCTGTTACAGTAAAGAGTCCATAGTCTTACTGCTCTTACAGTAAAGAGTCCATAGTCTCACTGCTCTTACAGTAAAGTGACCATAGTCTCACTGCTCTTACAGTAAAGAGTCCATAGTCTTACTGCTCTTACAGTAAAGAGTCCATATGTCATGCCCCGCTCTGACTATGTGCGTAGGTCGGCCAGATTGGCAGCACGTGTTTAGCTTTTTGTTTTGTTTTGGAGTCGTGCTGGATCCGCCTCCCTTCAGATGCACTGGGTGGGGTCACTGGTTTAAATTACATTCACTCCCAGTGTTCCGTGCGGATTATAGAGATCAGTCTGGCCCTGGAAGCAAGGAAGGAAGGAATGTCTGTTCCGGCTCAGATAAGATAAATTTGGTTTCTGTTTTTCGTGGTTTACTGTCTAGGCTGTTTGTGTTACGTCTGTCCCTTCCAGGTTCTGAGGGAGCAGGCTGCCCCTATTCCCCTTTCACCATCTCAGGGATTCTAGGGTATTTTCAGCCCAGGCACGAGGACACATTATTCCTACCTTCAAGGACTGAATGTGGGCAAAGCTGAATAGGGAGAGCAGTTAGGGATTTGCTAGGAGGTGACCTGATCCCCAGCTTTTCGCCTAGAAACGTGTTGGTTGGTTTATCTGTGTATCTGAGATCCTGTCTGCCGTGACACCATAGTCTCATTGCTCTTACAGTAAAGAGTCCATAGTCTCACTGCTCTTACCGTACAGAGTCCATAGACTCACTGCTCTTACAGTAAAGATTCCATAGTCTCACGGCTCTTACCGTACAGAGTCCATACACTCACTGCTCTTACAGTAAAGAGTCCATAGTCTCACTGCTCTTACAGTAAAGAGTCCATAGTCTCACTGCTCTTACAGTAAAGAGTCCATAGTCTCACTGCTCTTACAGTAAAGAGTCCATAGTCTCACTGCTCTTACCGTACAGAGGCCATAGTCTCACTGCTCTTACAGTAAAGAGTCCATAGTCTCACTGCTCTTACAGTAAAGAGACCATAGTCTCACTGCTCTTACAGTAAAGAGTCCATAGTCTCACTGCTCTTACAGTAAAGAGTCCATAGTCTCACTGCTCTTACAGTAAAGAGTCCATAGTCTCACTGCTCTTACAGTAAAGAGTCCATAGTCTCACTGCTCTTACAGTAAAGAGTCCATAGTCTCACTGCTCTTACAGTAAAGAGTCCATAGTCTCACTGCTCTTACAGTATAGAGTCCATAGTCTCACTGCTCTTACAGTAAAGTCCATAGTCTCACTGCTCTTACAGTAAAGAGTCCATAGTCTCACTGCTCTTACAGTAAAGAGTCCATAGTCTCACTGCTCTTACAGTATAGAGTCCATAGTCTCACTGCTCTTACAGTAAAGAGTCCATAGTCTCACTGCTCTTACAGTAAAGAGTCCATAGTCTCACTGCTCTTACAGTAAAGAGTCCATAGTCTCACTGCTCTTACAGTAAAAAGTCCATAGTCTCACTGCTCTTACAGTAAAATGTCCATAGTCTCACTACTCTTACAGTAGATTCCATAGTCTCCCTGCCCTTACAGTAAATAGTCCATAGTCTCACTGCTCTTACAGTAAAGTGTCCATAGTCTCACTGCTCTTACAGTAAAGAGTCTATAGTCTCACTACTCTTACAGTAGATTCCATAGTCTCACTGCTCTTACAGTAAAGAGTCCATAGTCTCAATACTCTTACAGTAGATTCCATAATCTCACTGCTCTTACAGTATAGAGTCCATAGTCTCACTGCTCTTACAGTAGATTCCATAGTCTCACTGCTCTTACAGTAAAGAGTCCATAGTCTCACTGCTCTTACAGTAAAGAGTCCATAGTCTCACTGCTCTTACAGTAAAGAGTCCATAGTCTCACTGCTCTTACAGTAAAGAGTCCATAGTCTCACTGCCCTTACAGTAAAGAGTCCATAGTCTCACTGCTCTTACAGTAAAGAGTCCATAGTCTCACTGCTCTTACAGTAAAGAGTCCATAGTCTCACTGCTCTTACAGTACAGAGTCCATAGTCTCACTGCTCTTACCGTTAAGAGTCCATAGTCTCACTGCTCTTACAGTAAAGAGTCCATAGTCTCACTGCTCTTACCGTTAAGAGTCCATAGTCTCACTGCTCTTACAGTAAAGAGTCCAAAGTCTCACTGCTCTTACAGTAAAGAGTCCATAGTCTCACTGCTCTTACAGTAAAGAGTCCATAGTCTCACTGCTCTTACAGTAGAGTCCATAGTCTCACTGCTCTTACAGTATAGAGTCCATAGTCTCACTGCTCTTACAGTAAAGATTCCATAGTCTCACTGCTCTTACAGTAAAGAGTCCATAGTCTCACTGCTCTTACAGTAAAGAGTCCATAGTCTCACTGCTCTTACAGTAAAGAGTCCATAGTCTCACTGCTCTTACAGTAAAGAGTCCATAGTCTCACTGCTCTTACAGTATAGAGTCCATAGTCTCACTGCTCTTACAGTAAAGAGTCCATAGTCTCACTGCTTCTACAGTAAAGAGTCCATAGTCTCACTGCTCTTACAGTATAGAGTCCATAGTCTCACTGCTCTTACAGTATAGAGTCCATAGTCTCACTGCTCTTACAGTAAAGAGTCCATAGTCTCACTGCTCTTACAGTAAAGAGTCCATAGTCTCACTGCTCTTACAGTAAAGAGTCCATAGTCTCACTGCTCTTACAGTATAGAGTCCATAGTCTCACTGCTCTTACAGTATAGAGTCTATAGTCTCACTGCTCTTACAGTATAGAGTCCATAGTCTCACCGCTCTTACAGTAAAGAGTCCATAGTCTCACTGCTCTTACAGTAAAGAGTCCATAGTCTCACTGCTCTTACAGTAAAGAGTCCATAGTCTCACTGCTCTTACAGTATAGAGTCCATAGTCTCACTGCTCTTACAGTAAAGAGTCCATAGTCTCACTGCTCTCTGATTAGGGTTTGTCCGGGGTCAAAATGTTTTTTGATTTAAGTGATAAGAGACTAATGAGAACTCTACCTTTATATATCGCTCCCATAGATGTAATCAGTACACTGATCCTCCTTTGGTGTGTGAAAAAGCTGAGCTCTCCAATAGGAGCTCGCATCATGAGTCAGTTCTCATTAGTCTCTTATCCCCGGAAGAAGCCAGGTTGCTGGCGAAACGGCGTTGGGACAAGGAGACTGAGGGACCGGCGCACTAATATTGGGTACTTTTTCTGAGCTTGTCTTCATTTCAACACTGCCTATGTATATTTCTCATTGGATCCAACCATCCAGAGTTACTTTTTCTTTTCTTTTTCTGGCTTTGTTGCGACGCTCCTTACTAACTTATCTGAGCCCATGTGTGTCGATCCCCCGGTCCTCCTCGGGTCTTTCCCCACTACAACATACCTGTTTACTGCTGTTTTTATGACAATGTGATTGTGTTTATTTAATAAAGAGAATTTTTGTACTTATAATTGGAGCCGTAGTTCTATTGTTTGGGTATCAAATTTTGTAAAATGTGTTAGGGCTCCTTTATTACTACCCGGTGTATTTAATTGGTGGGTGTTTTAAGTGTACTCAGTGTTATCAGGTGATTCTAGCCCCCCCCCCCCCCCCCCCGTGTGTTTTAAAGTATTTTCGCCATTACTACGCGGCTCCGATGGTCCCCCGCGCACTGTTTACATCTTGGTTTATGTCTTTGTCTACCTTCCTGCCGCTCTGCATTGTGGGTCCCAGTGCGGCATCACGTGCTTTCAGACGGCTCTCATCTCCGCTGTGACTCCGCCCCCTGCCGCACAGCGCAATGTCCTCCATGTATCGACCCCCTTGAATCATATTGCGCCTGCCGCCGCACAGTTTCCTCCCTCTTAGTAGCGCCCCCTCCGGGCTCAGTCCGAATATTGCTTCTATCTCCAGTCTGCTGATATGCCAGATTCCCTTACGTCCGAACCAGTGGCACAGATGGGGTATTCCGCCCCCCGTGGACTGGTAGGACAGGTGGAAATTTTATTGACACTTAATAATTAAATGATTACCTAGACCCTCCCACCTCCAATAAAAGAGGGGGATCACCCCCAGTCCCTTTGTGTTTTTTTCTGTCCTCCGGACAGGTTTGGACTGGTGGAGATCCCCCTCTGGGGATCCCTGTTCTATTGAACCCGACACTTACCCCTTTGGGGTTAACTCGGCCATCTCTGGCGGCTGTCCCGAGGGTAATCTCTGCCGCTCCCGTGCTGTGTCTCGGGGCGGTGAGGATGTCTGTGTTCGGCCCGCTCGTGGAGCGCTGGGAGCTAGGGATTGGCGGCCCCACGTGTTTCCTGTGGGTGCCGCCATTTTGGGAGTGACGTCTCCGGCTGTGACGTCTTTTCCTGTTTCTTAGGAGGAAGTGTTTCCCTCCTTTAGAATGTATTTTTATCGCCGGTTTTGGCGAATTAAGTTATTAGTGGCACCCCCTTAGCCTTGTACTTGAATTTTTCTCTCTTTTTAGTCATTTTTATTGATGATTAGATTTTAGCACTAGCTCCTCTCCCTTTGGGCGGAGCCAATTTTTAGGCGCCAAGGTTGCTATTTAAATCCTGCACCAGCGGTCATTCGGCCTCCTGGAGCGCAGGTGTATGGGTATCCTATACTCTGTCTTGGATATTGGTGAAGCTTCCCTTCTTCCAAGCAGTTTTACTTTGATCAGCTAGTGCTGTCCTCTGCTATTTGACCCTTGCGGTTTTGCTTGAAGCAGGTCTCGGTTTTTCTGGGTAAAAGCCTATTTGCTTGGACTTCCTTTCCTCCTTCCAGACTCAACAGTTAATTCTGTTAGTTTCTTGCAGCCATGTCGTCTACAGGGGACGGTGATCAGGACCCGGGCAGGAAGAGTTCTGGCAAAAGACGCCATCTTCAATGCCACAACTGTCAAATTGTCCTTGAGGATAATTTATTCTCGCGATGTCCGCCCTGTAGAGCGAAGCTTCTTCCCCAGCAAGAACCTACAGTTCATGATGTAGTTGACTGGGCTACATGGAGTCCAACATGAACCAGGTGAACTCCTCCATAGAGGAGCTGAAGCAGGCCTTTAGATCTAAGCGCCAAAGACCTTCCTCTCCTCATCGGGCCATGGAGGTATCGGGGGCTCAGGATGCTAGAGATGGATCTATCTCCTATTCTTCTGAAGATGAGGATTGGTTTTCCTACTTCTTCCCTCCCGAGAAGGCCCAGCAGCTGCTGAGATCCATCGGTCGGGGGACCAGGATGTTGATCAGGGTGAAGCCTCTACCTCCGCCTCTAAGGGGCCCAGGGCCTTTAAAGCAGACGATTCCCTCCTGTCATTAATGAAGACGGAGTGGAACAAACCAGAAAAAGGTCCCGTGCTGACCAAAAGATTTAAGTCTGTCTTCTCGTTAAGAGAAGATGAATTGTCCTCTTGGGGGCCAGTACCAAAAGTGGATATGGCCATTTCCAAGCTTTCCAAGAAGACGGATCAAGTCATCAGGATCCGATGGACCGCAAGGCTGATTGCGCCTTTAGGCGCATTTATTCCTATGCTTCGGCTTCTGCCTCGGTCCCTTCTGCTTCGGTCCTGAAGAGGCGAACTTTCTTAAGGCCAGGTTCGCCCAAGTTCAGTCTGAACTGGACCAGGGGGTCTCTAGGGATGACATCTTGGCCTCTTGTAAGACGGTCAGTCTGGCCATAGATTTTTTGTGTGACGCCGCTCCACAACAACTAAAATTGGCTTCCAAAACCATGGCGCTCTCAGCCGCAGGCAGGCGTCCGCTCTGGCTAAAACCCTGGAAGGCTGATACAACTTCCAAGCATAATCTCAGCACCATGGCATATGAACCCAGCAAACTCTTTTAGACAGAGCTTGACCATATTATGGAGGGACAGAGAGATTGGAGCTCCCGTAGAGGGGGCAAATCCTCCAGGGCCTCTAATCATAGATCTGAGATATTTCAATCAGTTCATCAAACGCAAGCATTTCCGGATGGAAACTATCCAGTCAGTGACCAATCTTCTATTGCCAGGAGATTTCCTGGCAACCTTGGATCTCAAAGATGCTTACCTCCATATTCCCATCCATCCTGGGTCTAGAAGATTCTTAAGGATTGCGGTCCAGGTCAGGGGAGTCCTAAAACACTTTCAGTTTGTGGCCCTCCCGTTTGGAATTTCTTTGGCCCGGCACACATTTACCAAAGTGGTGGTTTCCATGGTGGCAGCTCTAAGACTTCAGGGTCTGAGCATCATTCCATACCTGGACGACTGGCTCTTCAGAGCTCCTTCCCAAGCGATCCTGTCCCAACACTTTCAATGGGCTGTAGACTTCCTCCACCAGCTAGGATGGATAATCAACAGAGACAAGTCGCATCTCCTGCCAGCTACCTCAGTGAAGTTCCTGGGATTCGTGGTGTACTCAGTGTAAATTACTATTCATCTTACTCCCGAAAGAAGGCTATCTGTTCAGAATTTATCCCGCTCTCTCTTAGTACCTCAGAAAGTAACCATCCATACTTTGATGAGAATGTTGGGACTAATGTCTTCAACCGCAGAGGCGGTTCCTTGGGCATTATGGCACCTACGTCCGCTACAATCGGAGGTACTAGCCAAGTGGAATCACAGTCCGGAGGGACTAAATTCCGTGCACTCCCTGTCTTACCGTGCCCGCTCCTCCCTAAGGTGGTGGACCCATCTGGAGGACGGCAAGTCCCTGATCCAACCCACTTGGATCATACTTACCACAGATGCATCCCTAGTAGGCTGGGGAGCTAAAATTCTGGACAAGACAGTTCAGGAGATGTTATGGTCATCGAATCTCCTAGAAATCAGGGCGATCAAACTAGCCCTTCTTCATTTCGCTCCCTTCATTCAAGGCAAAGTGGTCAAGGTACAGTCAGACAGCATGAGCGCTGTAATGTACATCAACAAGCAGGGAGGCACAAAGTCACCTGAGAGAGATAGGTGTGATATTGGATTGGGCAGAATTGAACCATGGGAGTCCACAATATGGAGTCCACAATATTGAACCGTGGGAGTCCATCATATTCGTGGAGTAGACAATATGATTGCAGATCGCCTGAGGCGAGGTCTTCCAACCGGAGAATGGTCTCACCATCCAGATGTCTTCAAGGAGATAATGCTCAGATGGGGCATGCCAGAGATCGATCTCATGGCAACAAGGTTCAACACCAAGGTGGAGAGGTACTGCTCCCTTTACAGGGAGGACAACCCGGTGGCAATAGATGCACTGTCAATTGCATGGAGGTTCAGGCTGGCCTATATCTTCCCTCCAATTTCCTTGATTTCGAGGGTATTGATGAAAATCAGGCAGGACCAAGCGTCAGTCATCGTTATTATTCCATACTGGCCGAAAAGAGCTTGGTTTACCCAACTCATTCAAATGAGTCGGGGTCAATTTTGGAGACTTCCACCAGAGGGAGTACTGGTGTCGGGGGACACTCAGATCTCCTCAAATCTTCAAATGTTCAACCTGACAGCCTGGAGGTTGATCAGTCCCTTCCCAGAATAGAAGGGCTATCGGGGTCTGTCTTGAGAACCCTACAGCACTCCAGATCTGAGACTACTAACAGATCTTATTCAAGAATTTGGAAGATTTTCTCAAATTCGTGTTCAAGTCGTCAACTGTCATCCACTGATGTGTCCATACCTACCATCCTACAGTTCCTGCAGGATGGTCTGGATAAAGGGTTGTCACCTTCGACCCTCAGAGTGCAAGCTTCTGCGATCTCGGCCTGTCAACAGCTCCATTTCTCAAGAACCCCTTATCAAGAGGTTCCTCAGGGGAGCTTCAAGGTTAAAGCCTACAGTAATCAGACTTATCCTGGTATGGGATTTAACGGTCGTGCTCAGGGGGTTATCATCCCCCCCCCTTTGAGCCTTTAGAAGAGGTGGAGTTCAAATTTCTTGCCAGGAAAATTACTTTTTTATTAGCTATCACTTCTGCAAAACGAGTTGGGGAACTCCAAGCTTTTTCTGCTTTTGAGCCGTACACCAAGTTCCTGCAAGACCGGGTGCTGCTCAAGTTTCTACCGACCTTTATTCCAAAGGTGCCTTCATTCAGCAACATCAACCAGGTGATTTCTCTTCCAGTTTTGGCTCCTCTCCCCTCAGAAGAAAGAGGGCTCCATACCCTCGATGTCTTGAGATGTCTCAGGATTTACCTGGAACGGTATCCACAAGGGTAGGAAAGCCTCTAAGCCCTCCATCAGTCGATGGATCAAAGAGGCAATTCAGGAGTCTTATGTGTCTCAGGGTTCGGAGCTTCCTGAGTTTGTGAAGGCCCACTCTACTCGAGCGGTGACTACTTCCTTTGCAGAAAGAAGCTCGATTCCGCTGGATGTCATCTGTAGGTCGGCTTCTTGGAGTTCTCACTCCACTTTAATCTCACACTATAGAGTAGGTTCTAGGATAGATAGCTATTCCTCATTTGGCCGGAGAGTATTATCTTCCGCCAGGCATGAGGGCCCTCCCTTGGGGGGTTTCTACTTGCTAATCCCCATCTGTGCCACTGGTTAGGACGTAATGGAGTCGTTAATCTCTAACAATAATTTGTTTTCCCTTAGTCCTAACAGTGGCACACAAATATCCCCCCTCCCCTTTGTTATTGGTTGTTATACATTATTGTTGCCTATTTCTACTTGTAACTACACAAGGGGACTGGGGGTGACCCCCTCTTTATTGGGGTTGGAGGGTCTAGTTAATTATTTAATTATTAAGTGTCAATAAAGTTTCCACCTGTCCTACCAGTCCACGGGGGGCAGAATACCAGTCTAAGCCACTGGTAGGACTAAGGGAAAACAAATTATTCTTAGAAATTAACGACTCCTATACCTTGCCAGAATGCAATACCGGACGTGAGGCGGACGCACCGGAATCAGCTTGAGGGGGGTGTGTGCTATGTGGTGTCCCCAATATCCCGCACTCAGCTCTGCCATGTGGTGACCCCAATATCCCGCACTCAGCTCTGCTATGTAGTGTCCCCAATATCCCGCACTCAGCTCTGCTTTGTTGTGTACTCAATATCCCGCACTCAGCTCTGCTATGTGGTGTCCCCCAATATCCAGCACTCAGCTCTACTATGTGGTGTCCCCAATATCCAGCACTCAGCTCTGCTATGTGGTGTCCCCAATATCTCACACTCAGCACTGCTATGTGGAATCCCCTAATATCCCGCACTCAGCTCTGCTATGTGGTGTCCCCAATATCCAGCACTCAGCTCTGCTATGTGGTGTCCCCAATATCCCGCACTCAGCTCTGCTATGTGGAATCCCCTAATATCCCGCACTCAGCTCTGCTATGTGGTGTCCCCAATATCCAGCACTCAGCTCTGCTATGTGGTATCCCCCAATATCCCGCACTCAGCTCTGCTATGTGGTGTCACCAATATCCCGCACTCAGCTCTGATATGTAATATGCCCCAAGTATCCCACAATCAGCTCTGCTATGTGGTATCCCCAATATCCAGCACTCAGCTCTGCTATGTGGTGACCCCAATGTCCAGAACTCAGCTCTGCTATGTGGTGTCCTCAATATCCCGCACTTAGCTCTGCTATGTGGTGTCCACAATATCCAGCACTCAGCTCTGCTATGTGGTGTCCTCAATATCCAGCACTCAGCTCTGCTATGTGCTGTCCACAATATCCAGCACTCAGCTCTGCTATGTGGTATCCCCCAATATCCAGCACTCAGCTCTGCTATGTGGTGACCCTAATGTCCCGCACTCAGCTCTGCTATGTGGTGACCCCAATATCCAGCACTCAGCTCTGCTATGTCGTGTCCTCAATATCACGCACTCAGCTCTGCTATGTGGTGTCCCCAATATCCCACACTCAGCTCTGCTATGTGGTGTCCCCAATATCCCGCACTCAGCTCTGCTATGTGGTGTCCCCAATATCCCGCACTCAGCTCTGCTATGTGGTGTCCCCAATATCCCGCACTCAGCTCTGCTATGTGGTGTCCCCAATATCCCGCACTCAGCTCTGCTATGTGGTATCCCCCAATATCCCACACTCAGCTCTGCTATGTGGTATCCCCCAATATCCAGCACTCAGCTCTGCTATGTGGCGTCCACAATATCCCGCACTAAGCTCTGCTATGTGGTGTCCACAATGTCCAGCACTCAGCTCTACTATGTGGTGTCCCCAATATCCAGCACTCAGCTCTGCTATGTGGTGTCCTCAATATCCCACACTCAGCACTGCTATGTGGAATCCCCTAATATCCCGCACTCAGCTCTGCTATGTGGTGTCCCCAATATCCAGCACTCAGCTCTGCTATGTGGTGTCCCCAATATCCCGCACTCAGCTCTGCTATGTGGAATCCCCTAAAATCCCGCACTCAGGTCTGCTATGTGGTGTCCCCAATATCCAGCACTCAGCTCTGCTATGTGGAATCCCCTAATATCCCGCACTCAGCTCTGCTATGTGGTGTCCCCAATATCCAGCACTCAGCTCTGCTATGTGGTATCCCCCAATATCCCGCACTCAGCTCTGCTATGTGGTGTCACCAATATCCCGCACTCAGCTCTGATATGTAATATGCCCCAAGTATCCCACAATCAGCTCTGCTATGTGGTATCCCCAATATCCAGCACTCAGCTCTGCTATGTGGTGACCCCAATGTCCAGAACTCAGCTCTGCTATGTGGTGTCCTCAATATCCCGAACTTAGCTCTGCTATGTGGTGTCCACAATATCCAGCACTCAGCTCTGCTATGTGGTGTCCTCAATATCCAGCACTCAGCTCTGCTATGTGCTGTCCACAATATCCAGCACTCAGCTCTGCTATGTAGTGACCCCAATATCCCGCACTCAGCTCTGCTATGTGGTGACCCCCAATATCCAGCACTCAGCTCTGCTATGTGGTGACCCCAATATCCAGCACTCAGCTCTGCTATGTGGTATCCACAATATCCAGCACTCAGCTCTGCTATGTGGTATCCACAATATCCAGCACTCAGCTCTGCTATGTGGTGTCCCCAATATCCCGCACTCAGCTCTGCTATGTGGTGTCCCCAATATCCAGCACTCAGCTCTGCTATGTGGTGTCCCCAATATCCCGCACTCAGCTCTGCTATGTGGTGACCCCCAATATCCAGCACTCAGCTCTATGTGGTATCCCCCAATATCCAGCACTCAGCTCTGCTATGTGGTGTCCCCAATATCCAGCACTCAGCTCTGCTATGTGGTGTCCCCAATATCCAGCACTCAGCTCTGCTATGTGGTGTCCACAATATCCCGCACTAAGCTCTGTTATGTGGTGTCCACAATATCCAGCACTCAGCTCTGCTATGTGGTGACCCCAACGTCCAGCACTCAGCTCTGCTATGTGGTGTCCGCAATATCCCGCACACAGCTCTGCTAATTGGTGTCCACAATATTCCGCACTCAGCTCTGCTATGTGATGTCCACAATATCCCGCGTTTAGCTCTGCTATGTGGTATCCCCCAATATCCAGCACTCAGCTCTGCTATGTGGTGTCCACAATATCCCGCACTCAGCTCTGCTATGTGGTATCCCCCAATATCCAGCACTCAGCTCTGCTATGTGGTGACCCCAATGTCCCGCACTCAGCTCTGCTATGTGGTGACCCCAATATCCAGCACTCAGCTCTGCTATGTGGTGTCCACAATATCCAGCACTCAGCTCTGTTATGTGGTGTCCCCCAATATCCAGCACTCAGCTCTGCTATGTGGTGTCCTCAATATCCCGCACTCAGCTCTGCTATGTGGTGTCCACAATATCCCGCGCTCAGCTCTGCTATGTGGTGACCCCAATATCCTGCACTCAGCTCTGCTATGTGGTGACCCCAATATCCAGCACTCAGCTCTGCTATGTGGTGACCCCAATATCCAGCACTCAGCTCTGCTATGTGGTATCCCACAATATCCTGCACTCAGCTCTGCTATGTGGTGACCTCAATATCCAGCACTCAGCTCTGCTATGTGGTGACCCCAATATCCAGTACTCAGCTCTGCTATGTGGTGTCTACAATATCCGGCAATCAGCTCTGCTATATGGTGACCCCAATATCCAGCACTCAGCTCTGCTATGTGGTGACCCCAATATCCAGCACTCAGCTCTGCTATGTGGTATCCCCCAATATCCTGCACTCAGCTCTGCTATGTGGTGACCCCAATATCCAGCACTCAGCTCTGCTATGTGGTGTCTACAATATCCAGCACTCAGCTCTGCTACGTGGTGTCCTCAATATCCAGCACTCAGCTCTGCTATGTGGTGTCCACAATATCCCGCGCTCAGCTCTGCTATGTGGTGACCCCAATATCCTGCACTCAGCTCTGCTATGTGGTGACCCCAATATCCAGCACTCAGCTCTGCTATGTGGTGTCCCCCAATATCCAGCACTCAGCTCTGCTATCTAGTGACCCCAATATCCCGCACTCAGCTCTGCTATGTGGTGACCCCCAATATCCAGCACTCAGCTCTGCGGTGACCCCAATATCCAGCACTCAGCTCTGCTATGTGGTATCCACAATATCCAGCACTCAGCTATGCTATGTGGTGTCCCCAATATCCCGCACTCAGCTCTGCTATGTGGTGTCCCCAATATCCAGCACTCAGCTCTGCTATGTGGTGTCCCCAATATCCCGCACTCAGCTCTGCTATGTGGTGACCCCCAATATCCAGCACTCAGCTCTATGTGGTATCCCCCAATATCCAGCACTCAGCTCTGCTATGTGGTGTCCCCAATATCCCGCACTCAGCTCTGCTATGTGGTGTCCCCCAATATCCAGCACTCAGCTCTGCTATGTGGTGTCCCCAATATCCAGCACTCAGCTCTGCTATGTGGTGACCCCCAATATCCAGCACTCAGCTCTGCTATGTGGTGACCCCAATATCCAGCACTCAGCTCTGCTGTGTGGTATCCACAATATCCAGCACTCAGCTCTGTATGTGGTATCCACAATATCCAGCACTCAGCTCTGCTATGTGGTGTCCTCAATATCCAGCACTCAGCTCTGCTATGTGGTGACCCCAATATCCCGCACTCAGCTCTGCTATGTGGTGTGTACAATATCCAGCACTCAGCTCTGCTATGTGTATCCACAACATCCAGCACTCAGCTCTGCTATGTGGTATCCACAATATCCAGCACTCAGCTCTGCTATGTGGTATCCACAATATCCAGCACTCAGCTCTGCTTTGTGGTGACCACAATATCCCGCACTCAGCTCTGCTACGTGGTGTCCTCAATATCCAGCACTCAGCTCTGCTATGTGGTGTCCTCAATATCCAGCACTCAGCTCTGCTATGTGGTGACCCCAATATCCCGCACTCAGCTCTGCTATGTGGTGTGTACAATATCCAGCACTCAGCTCTGCTATGTGGTATCCACAATATCCAGCACTCAGCTCTGCTATGTGGTGTCTACAATATCCCGCACTCAGCTCTGCTATGTGGTGTCTACAATATCCCGCACTCAGCTCTGCTATGTGGTGTCCACAATATCCCGCACTCAGCTCTGCTATGTGGTATCCACAATATCCAGCACTCAGCTCTGCTATGTGGTGTCTACAATATCCCGCACTCAGCTCTGCTATGTGGTGTCTACAATATCCCGCCCTCAGCTCTGCTATGTGGTGTGTACAATATCCCGCACTCAGCTCTATGTGGTGTCTACAATATCCCGCACTCAGCTCTGCTATGTGGTGTCTACAATATCCCGCACTCAGCTCTATGTGGTGTCTACAATATCCCGCACTCAGCTCTGCTATGTGGTGTCTACAATATCCAGCACTCAGCTCTGCTATATGGTATCCACAATATCCAGCACTCAGCTCTGCTTTGTGGTGTCTACAATATCCCGCACTCAGCTCTGCTATGTGGTGTGTACAATATCCAGCACTCAGCTCTGCTATGTGGTGTCTACAATATCCAGCCCTCAGCTCTGCTATGTGGTGTCTACAATATCCCGCCCTCAGCTCTGCTATGTGGTGTGTACAATATCCCGCACTCAGCTCTGCTATGTGGTGTCTACAATATCCCGCCCTCAGCTCTGCTATGTGTTGTCTACAATATCCAGCACTCAGCTCTGCTATGTGGTGTGTACAATATCCCGCACTCAGCTCTGCTATGTGGTGTCTACAATATCCCGCCCTCAGCTCTGCTATGTGTTGTCTACAATATCCAGCACTCAGCTCTGCTTTGTGGTGTCTACAATATCCCGCACTCAGCTCTGCTATGTGGTGTCTACAATATCCAGCACTCAGCTCTGCTATGTGGTGTCTACAATATCCAGCACTCAGCTCTGCTATGTGGTGTCTACAATATCCAGCACTCAGCTCTGCTATGTGGTGTCTACAATATCCAGCACTCAGCTCTGCTATGTGGAATCCCCTAATATCCCGCACTCAGCTCTGCTATGTGGTGTCTACAATATCCAGCACTCAGCTCTGCTATGTGGTGTCTACAATATCCAGCACTCAGCTCTGCTATGTGGTGTCTACAATATCCCGCACTCAGCTCTGCTATGTGGTGTCTACAATATCCAGCACTCAGCTCTGCTATGTGGTATCCACAATATCCAGCACTCAGCTCTGCTATGTGGTGTGTACAATATCCCGCACTCAGCTCTGCTATGTGGTGTCTACAATATCCCGCACTCAGCTCTGCTATGTGGTGTGTACAATATCCAGCACTCAGCTCTGCTATGTGGTGTGTACAATATCCAGCACTCAGCTCTGCTATGTGGTGTCTACAATATCCAGCACTCAGCTCTGCTATGTGGTGTCTACAATATCCCGCCCTCAGCTCTGCTATGTGGTGTCTACAATATCCCGCCCTCAGCTCTGCTATGTGGTGTCTACAATATCCCGCCCTCAGCTCTGCTATGTGGTGTCTACAATATCCAGCACTCAGCTCTGCTATGTGGTGTGTACAATATCCAGCACTCAGCTCTGCTATGTGGTGTGTACAATATCCAGCACTCAGCTCTGCTATGTGGTGTCTACAATATCCCGCCCTCAGCTCTGCTATGTGGTGTCTACAATATCCCGCCCTCAGCTCTGCTATGTGCGCCCTCAGGGGTATGGAGATCTGATGGAACATTTCGCACGCGCGGTGTACGGTTTCGCACATGAAGTAGGTGCTTCTTCTCCTGCAGTGCAATTATCTCTGGGAACCCAGTGGGTGTGCGCTTGCGCAGTTCCATTCCCCCTCCTCCAGCTGATTCCGGTGCGTCTGCCTCACTTCCGGTACAGGAGTCTGGCAGAACCCCGCCCCATGGGCGTTCACTATGCTAATTATCATTGTGAACAAGGCCCTGGCCAGTGACGCCACCGTTGCGGAGGGGCGTGGCTCAGCGCGATCTGTTGCCCCCGAGGCCCGCTCTGCAGAAGGGACCGGTACGTCACTGACTTCCTGCAGAGAATACGGGGGGCGGTATGTAGGAGACAAGCCCCTCCCCCCGTCCTGTGTACTGCGCGGACTGCAGCCACACTCACCTGGCCAGGATCTTCTCTGCAGCGCCCAGATCATTAGCTGTGAAGGACCTGTGGTGGTGATGTCACAGTCATGTGATCAGTCACATGAGGGGGCGGAGCTCTGTGATGTCAACGGTTTGGGCTGGTCATGCAGTTAACCCCTCAGTGACCTGAGTCTCGGTTGCAGAGTTCCTGGCAGTCGGCGAAGGACCCGGTGTCGGTGGGATTAGTGCTCAGACACGTGATCAGCATCTCTAGGGCCGCCTCCTTCCCCAGGACACACCCAAAGGGGCGTGGTTGTCATGATGGGGCTCCTAGAATTAATAATGCCCCCCCCCCCCAGTAATATTAGTGCCCCCAGTAATAGTAATACCCTCATTAGTGCCCCCAGTAATAGTAATGCCCCCATTAGTGCCCCCCAGTAATAGTAATGCCCCCATTAGTGCCCCCAGTAATAGTAATGCCCCATTAGTGCCCCCCAGTAATAGTAATACCCCCATTAGTGCCCCCAGTAATAGTAATGCCCCCATTAGTGCCCTCCAGTAATAGTAATGCCCCCATTAGTGCCCCGAGTAATAGTAATACCCCCATTAGTGCCCCCAGTAATAGTAGTGCCCCCAGTAATAGTAATGCCCCCATTAGTGCCCCCCCAGTAATAGTAATACCCCCATTAGTACCCCCAGTAATAGTAATACCCCCATTAGTGCCCCCAGTAATAGTAATGCCCCATTAGTGCCCCCCAGTAATAGTAATACCCCCATTAGTGCCCCCCAGTAATAGTAATGCCCCCATTAGTGCCCTCCAGTAATAGTAATGCCCCCATTAGTGTCCCAAGTAATAGTAATACCCCCATTAGTGCCCCCAGTAATAGTAATGCCCCCATTAGTGCCCCCCAGTAATAGTAATGCCCCCATTAGTGCCCCCCAGTAATAGTAATACCCCCATTAGTGCCCCCAGTAATAGTAATGCCCCCATTAGTGCCCCCAGTAATAGCAATGCCCCCATTAGTGCCCCCCAGTAATAGTAATACCCCCATTAGTACCCCCAGTAATAGTAATACCCCCATTAGTGCCCCCCAGTAATAGTAATGCCCCCATTAGTGCCCCCCAGTAATATTAATACCCCCATTAGTGCCCCCAGTAATAGTAATGCCCCCATTAGTGCCCCCAGTAATAGTAATGCCCCCATTAGTGCCCCCCAGTAATAGTAATACCCCCATTAGTACCCCCAGTAATAGTAATACCCCCATTAGTGCCCCCCCAGTAATAGTAATACCCCCATTAGTACCCCCCAGTAATAGTAATACCCCCATTAGTGCCCCCAGTAATAGTAATGCCCCCCCCAGTAATATTAGTGCCCCCAGTAATAGTAATGCCCTCATTAGTGCCCTCCAGTAATAGTAATGCCCCCATTAGTGCCCCGAGTAATAGTAATACCCCCATTAGTGCCCCCAGTAATAGTAATGCCCCCATTAGTGCCCCCAGTAATAGTAATGCCCCCATTAGTGCCCCCAGTAATAGTAATACCCCCATTAGTGCCCCCCAGTAATAGTAATGCCCCCATTAGTGCCCCCAGTAATAGTAATACCCTTATTAGTGCCCCCAGTAATAGTAATGCCCCCATTAGTGCCCCCAGTAATAGTAATGCCCCCATTAGTGCCCCCAGTAATAGTAATACCCCCATTAGTGCCCCCCAGTAATAGTAATACCCCCATTAGTGCCCCCAGTAATAGTAATGCCCCCATTAGTGCCCCCAGTAATAGTAATACCCCCATTAGTGCCCCCAGTAATAGTAATACCCCCATTAGTGCCCCCAGTAATAGTAATACCCTCATTAGTGCCCCCAGTAATAGCAATGCCCCCATTAGTGCCCCCCAGTAATAGTAATACCCCCATTAGTACCCCCAGTAATAGTAATACCCCCATTAGTGCCCCCCAGTAATAGTAATGCCCCCATTAGTGCCCCCCAGTAATATTAATACCCCCATTAGTGCCCCCAGTAATAGTAATGCCCCCATTAGTGCCCCCAGTAATAGTAATGCCCCCATTAGTGCCCCCCAGTAATAGTAATACCCCCATTAGTACCCCCAGTAATAGTAATACCCCCATTAGTGCCCCCCAGTAATAGTAATACCCCCATTAGTACCCCCCAGTAATAGTAATACCCCCATTAGTGCCCCCAGTAATAGTAATGCCCCCCCCCAGTAATATTAGTGCCCCCAGTAATAGTAATGCCCTCATTAGTGCCCCCCAGTAATAGTAATACCCCCATTAGTGCCCCCAGTAATAGTAATACCCCCATTAGTGCACCCCAGTAATATTAATGCCCCATTAGTGCCCCCAGTAATAGTAATACCCCCATTAGTGCCCCCCAGTAATAGTAATTCCCCCATTAGTGCCCCCAGTAATAGTAATACCCCCATTAGTGCCCCCCAGTAATAGTAATGCCCCCATTAGTGCCCCCAGTAATAGTAATACCCTTATTAGTGCCCCCAGTAATAGTAATGCCCCCATTAGTGCCCCCAGTAATAGTAATGCCCCCATTAGTGCCCCCAGTAATAGTAATACCCCCATTAGTGCCCCCCAGTAATAGTAATACCCCCATTAGTGCCCCCCAGTAATAGTAATGCCCCCATTAGTGCCCCCAGTAATAGTAATACCCCCATTAGTGCCCCCAGTAATAGTAATACCCCCATTAGTGCCCCCAGTAATAGTAATACCCTCATTAGTGCCCCCCAGTAATAGAAATGCCCCCATTAGTGTCCCCCAGTAATAGTAATGCCCCCATTAGTGCCCCCAGTAATAGTAATGCCCCCATTAGTGCCCCCAGTAATACCCCCATTAGTGCCCCCAGTAATAGTAATGCCCCCCAGTAATATTAGTGTCCCCAGTAATAGTAATGCCCCAGTAATAGTAATACCCCAATTAGTGCCCCCAGTAATAGTAATGCCCCCATTAGTGCCCCCAGTAATAGTAATGCCCCCATTAGTGCCCCCAGTAATAGTAATGCTCCCATTAGTGCCCCCCAGTAATAGTAATACCCCCGTTAGTGTCCCACAGTAATAGTAATACCCCTATTAGTGCCCCCAGTATTAGTAATGCCCCCCCCCCAGTAATATTAGTGTCCCCAGTAATAGTAATGCCCCTATTAATAGTAATACCCCCATTAGTGCCCCCAATAATAGTAATGCCCCCATTAGTGCCCCCAGTAATAGAAATGCCCCCATTAGTATCCCCAGTAATAGTAATGCCCCCATTAGTGCCCCCAGTAATAGTAATGTTCCCATTACTGTCCCCCAGTAATAGTAATACCCCCATTAGTGCCCCCAGTAATAGAAATGCCCCCATTAGTGCCCTCCAGTAATAGTAATGCCCCTGTTAGTGCCCCCAGTAATATTAGTGCCCCCTGTAATATTAGTGCCACCCAGTAATATTAGTGCCCCCAGTAATAGTAATGCCCCCCCAGTAATATTAGTGCCATTCAGTAATATTAGTGCCCCCAGTAATAGTAATGCCCCCATTAGTACCTCCAGTAATAGAAATGCCCCCATTAGTGCCCCAAGTAATATTAGTGCCACCCAGTAATATTAGTTCCCCCATTACTAGTGATGCCCCCATTAGTGCCCCCAGTAATAGTAATTCCCCCCCATAATATTAGTGGCCCCAGTAATATTAGTGTCACCCAGTAATATTAGTGCCCCCAGTAATAGTAATGCCCCCATTAGCGCCCCCAGTAATAGTAATACCCCCATTAGTGCCTCCAGTAATAGTAATTCCCCCATTAGTGTCCCCAGTAATAGTAATGCCCCCATTAGTGTCCCCCAGTAATAGTAATACCCCCGTTATAGTCCCCCAGTAATAGTAATACCCCCATTAGGGCCCCCAGTAATAGTAATGCCCCCATTAGTGCCCCCAGTAATAGTAATACCCCCATTAGTGCCTCCAGTAATAGTAATTCCCCCATTAGTGTCCCCAGTAATAATAATGCCCCCATTATTGCCCCCCAGTAATAGTAATACCCCCATTAGTGCCCACAGTAATAGTAATGCCCCCATTAGTGTCCCCAGTAATAGTAATGCCCCCATTAGTTCCCTCAGTAATAGTAATGTCCCCATTAGTGTCCCCCAGTAATAGTAATACCCCCATTAGGGCCCCCAGTAATAGTAATACCCCCATTAGTGTCCCCAGTAATAGTAATGCCCCCATTAGTGCCCCCAGTAATTGTAATGCTCCCAATTAGTGCCCCAGTAATAGTAATACCCTCATTTGTGCCCCTAGTAATAGTAATGCCCCCATTAGTGCCCCCAGTAATATTAAGGCCCCCATTAGTGCCCCCAGTAATAGTAATGCCAACATTAGTGCCCTCCAGTAATAGTAATACCCCCATTAGTTCCCCCCCCAGTAATAGTAATACCTCCATTAGTGCCCCCAGTAATAGTAATGCCCCCATTAGTGCGCCCAGTAATTGTAATGCTCCCATTTAGTGCCCCAGTAATAGTAATACCCCATTAGTGCCCCCAGTAATAGTAATGCCCCCATTTTTGCCCTCGGTAATAGTAATGCCCCCATTAGTGCCCCCAGTAATAGTAATGCCCCCATTAGTGCCCCCAGTAATAGTAATGCCCCCATTAGTGCCCCCAGTAATTGTAATGCTCCCAATTAGTGCCCCCAGTAATAATAATACCCGCATTAGTGCCCCCAGTAATAGTTATGCCCCCATTATTGCCCCCCAGTAATATTAATGCCCCCATTAGTACCCCCCAGTAATTGTTATGCCCCTATTAGTGCCCCCCAGTAATAATAATGACCCCATTAGTGCTCCCCAGTAATAGTAATGACCCCATTAGTGCCCCCCAGTAATAATAATGTCCCCATTAGTGCCCCCCAGTAATTGTAATGCCCCCATTATTGCCCCCCAGTAATAGTAATGCCCCCATTAGTGCCCCCAGTAATTGTAATACCCATTATTGCCCCCAGTAATCTTAATGCCTTCATTAGTGCCCCCCAATAATAGTAATTCCTCCATTAGTGCCCCCAGTAAAAGAAATGCCTCCATTAGTGCCCCCCAGTAATAGTAATTCCTCCATTAGTGCCCCCCAGTAATAGAAATGCCTCCATTAGTGCCCCCCAATAATAAAATGCCTCCATTAGTGTCCCCCGGTAATAGTAATGCCCTCCAATAGTGCTATCCAGTAATAGTAATGCCTCCATTACTGTCCCCCAGTAATAGTAATGCCCTCTAATAGTGCTCTCCAGTAATAGTAATGCCCCATTAGTGCCCCCAGTAATTGTAATACCCATTATTGCCCCCAGTAATCTTAATGCCTTCATTAGTGCCCCCCAATAATAGTAATTCCTCCATTAGTGCCCCCAGTAATAGAAATGCCTCCATTAGTGCCCCCCAATAATAAAATGCCTCCATTAGTGTCCCCCAGTAATAGTAATGCCCTCCAATAGTGCTCTCCAGTAATAGTAATGCCTCCATTAGTGTCCTCCAGTAATAGTAATGCCCTCCAATAGTGCTCTTCAGTAATAGTAATGCCCCCATTAGTGCCCCCAGTAATTGTAATACCCATTATTGCCCCCAATAATCTTAATGCCTTCATTAGTGCCCCCCAATAACAGTAATTCCTCCATTAGTGCCCCCAGTAATAGAAATGCCTCCATTAGTGCCCCCCAGTAATAGTAATTCCTCCATTAGTGCCCCCCAGTAATAGAAATGCCTCCATTAGTGCCCCCCAATAATACAATGCCTCCATTAGTGTCCCCCAGTAATAGTAATGCCCTCCAATAGTGCTCTCCAGTAATATTAATGCCCCCATTAGTGTCACCCAGTAATAGTAATTCCCCCATTAGTGTCCCCCAGTAATAGAAATGCCCCATTAGTGCCCCCAGTAATAGTAATGCCCCCATTAGTGCCCCCAGTAATTGTAATGCCCCCATTAGTGTCCCCCAGTAATAGTAATGCCCCCATTAGTGCCCCCAGTAATAGTAATGCCCCCATTAGTGTCCCCCAGTAATAGTAATGCCCCCATTAGTGCCCCCAGTAATATTAATGCCCCCAGTAATATTAGCGCCCCCAGTAATAGTAATGCCCCCATTAGTGCCCCCAGTAATAGTAATACCCCCATTAGTGCCCCCAGTAATAGTAATGCCCCCATTAGTGTCCCCAGTAATAGTAATGCCCCCATTAGTGCCCCCCCAGTAATAGTAATACCCCCGTTAGTGTCCCCCAGTAATAGTAATACCCCCATTAGTGCCCCCAGTAATAGTAATGCCCCCCCAGTAATATTAGTGTCCCCAGTAATAGTAATGCCCCCATTAGTGCCCCCCCAGTAATAGTAATACCCCCGTTAGTGTCCCCCAGTAATAGTAATGCCTCCATTAGTGTCCCCAGTAATAGTAATGCCCCCATTAGTGCCCCTAGTAATGCCCCCATTAGTGTCCCCCAGTAATAGTAATACCCCCATTAGTGCCCCCAGTAATAGAAATGCCCCCATTAGTGCCCTCCAGTAATAGTAATGCCCCCATTAGTGCCCCCAGTAATATTAGTGCCCCCTGTAATATTAGTGCCACCCAGTAATATTAGTGCCCCCAGTAATAGTGATGCCCCCAGTAATAGTAATCCCCCCCATAATATTAGTGCCCCCAGTAATATTAGTGCCACCCAGTAATATTAGTGCCCCCAGTAATAGTTATGCCCCCATTAGTGCCCCCAGTAATAGTAATCCCCCCAGTAATATTAGTGCCCCCAGTAATATTAGTTATGCCCTCCAATAGTGCTCTCCAGTAATAGTAATGCCTCCATTATTGTCCCCCAGTAATAGTAATGCCCTCCAATAGTGCTCTCCAGTAATAGTAATGCCCCCATTAGTGCCCCCAGTAATTGTAATGCCCCCATTAGTGCCCCCAGTAATAGTAATGCCCCCATTAGTGCCCCCAGTAATTGTAATGCCCCCATTAGTGTCCCCCAGTAATAGTAATGCCCCCATTAGTGCCCCCAGTAATAGTAATGCCCCCATTAGTGTCCCCCAATAATAGTAATGCCCCCATTAGTGCCCCCAGTAACAGTAATGCCCCCATTAGTGCCCCCACTAATATTAGTGCCACCCAGTAATATTAATGCCCCCAGTAATATTAGTGCCCCCAGTAATAGTAATGCCCCTATTAGTGCCCCCAGTAATAGTAATACCCCCATTAGTGCCCCCAGTAATAGTAATGCCCCCATTAGTGTCCCCAGTAATAGTAATGCCCCCATTAGTGCCCCCCAGTAATAGTAATACCCCCGTTAGTGTCCCCCAGTAATAGTAATACCCCCATTAGTGCCCCCAGTAATAGTGATGCCCCCATTAGTGCCCCCAGTAATAGTAATCCCCCCATAATATTAGTGCCCCCAGTAATATTAGTGCCACCCAGTAATATTAGTACCCCCAGTAATAGTTATGCCCCCATTAGTGCCCCCAGTAATAGTAATCCCCCCCCAGTAATATTAGTGCCCCCAGTAATATTAGTGCCACCCAGTAATATTAGTGCCCCCAGTAATAGTGATACCCCCATTAGTGCCCCCAGTAATAGTAATGCCCCCATTTGTGCCCCCAGTAATAGTAATGCCCCCATTAGTGCCCCCAGTAATATTAGTGCCCCCACTAATATTAGTGCCACCCAGTAATATTAATGCCCCCAGTAATATTAGTGCCCCCAGTAATAGTAATGCCCCCATTAGTGCCCCCAGTAATAGTAATACCCCCATTAGTGCCCCCAGTAATAGTAATGCCCCCATTAGTGTCCCCAGTAATAGTAATGCCCCCATTAGTGCCCCCCAGTAATAGTAATACCCCCATTAGTGCCCCCAGTAATAGTAATGCCCCCCCAGTAATATTAGTGTCCCCAGTAATATTAATGTCTCCATTAATAGTAATACCCCTATTAGTGCCCCCAGTAATAGTAATGCCTCCATTAGTGTCCCCAGTAATAATAATGCCCCCATTAGTGCCCCCAGTAATAGTAATGCCCCCATTAGTGTCCCCTAGTAATAGTAATACCCCCATTAGTGCCCCCAGTAATAGAAATGCCCCCGTTAGTGCCCTCCAGTAATAGTAATGCCCCCATTAGTGCCCCCAGTAATATTAGTGCCCCCTGTAATATTAGTGCCACCCAGTAATATTAGTGCCCCCAGTAATAGTGATGCCCCCATTAGTGCCCCCAGTAATAGTAATCCCCCCCATAATATTAGTGCCCCCAGTAATATTAGTGCCACCCAGTAATATTAGTGCCCCCAGTAATAGTTATGCCCCCATTAGTGCCCCCAGTAATAGTAATCCCCCCCAGTAATATTAGTGCCCCCAGTAATATTAGTGCCACCCAGTAATATTAGTGCCCCCAGTAATAGTGATGCCCCCATTAGTGCCCCCAGTAATAGTAATGCCCCCATTAGTGCACCAGTAATAGTAATGCCCCCATTAGTGCCCCTGTAATAGTAATGCCCATGTAAGAGGATATATGTCGGCATGACTTCCCGGCCCTTCAAACGCCGGGTAAGAGAACACGTGTTGGCCATAGAAGCAGAGATTGAATCCCTACTGCCCATCCCAAAACACTTCCGGGAAGTACACAACTCAGATGGATCAGTGTTACGATTTAGAGGCATCGATAGGGTTTTCATTTCTTCCAGGGGAGGCGATTGGAAAAGGATTCTGGCCCAACGGGAAACTACGTGGATTTACTTCCTGGACACCATGATACCCAAGTGAACAGCTTTGGACCCTTTCTCTACTATGAGGGTCCATTCACACCTCCGTAAGTGTTTGCGGATCCGCAAAACACAGACATCGGCAATATGCATTCCGCAATTTGTGGACCGCACATCGCCGGCACTATAATAGAAAATGCCTCATCTTGTCTGCAATTGCGGACAAGAATAGGACATGTTCTATTTTTTTGCGGAAACAGAAGCACGGATGCGGAAGTGCGGATCTGCAAATGCGGATGCGGACAGCACATTCCGGCCTCATTGAAAATGAACAGGTCTGCACCCATTCTGCAAAATTGCAGAACGGATGCGGACCCATTTTGCGGACGTGTGAATGGAAAAGATATCCCTCAAGATGAAAATAAATGAAATTATTAAAGTTTATCAAAAAGCCTAGATGTGGTCGGCGATAACAAACGCTCGGCGGCACTAAATCAGGTGCTCGGCGGCACCAAACAGAAGCCATATGTCCGACCACAGTCCGGGGGGTTCCAGTGCACATCCATGAATCCCGGAGGGAAAGCAAAAACCATCCATCCCTGGGCTAGATGAAGATGTGGTATTGAAGAACTGTCCCTGATATTGCCCTACAGGGGGGGTTATTCTGGCCATGATAGCCTAACCACAGACCACCCGCCCTGATAAGAGCGACCCCGTCCGGAACCTCACCCTATATAAAATGTCCCTAGTAAGCTCCGAGGCCCCTGACTTCCAGGTGATCACTATATAGATCTATGTGTTTGTGACTCATTAGAAAGTATATTATAAGTGTATCGCACCCCTCAGTGTATCCCACCTATCGATAGCGCACCTGTACCGGTCCTTACAAGGACTTCTGTGGCCCTATTAGCCAGCGTTTGGTGTCCCTAACAGCCTGTCCCTGCTCCGCACAGCGACCTCTCCCTACACTTATCTCACCACCTCCCACAGCCATTGTGACTTACTTTGATGGCACGTGTTCTGGAGACATGAAGTTCCGCGGAGGGACTGTTTTTCATGGATTTGAACCCTGTGGACTTTTTCTTCTCTTTTGCTCTTTTGACCACGTGATCTGCGCTGCTATTGTCCTGCCGCCTCCTCCTGCCACATGGGGATCCAATTCATGTTTTTTGGATTAAAGATGTCAATATTTATTAGTGGTGTTACATTTGATTGGGACCGCACACTGTAATATCAGGTAGATTGTACGGTGTAATAGAACAGGTTCTGTGGACATCTATGTGGAGTCAGCTGACGGCCGTGTAAAAGGAGCGCGCTTCTTCTTGTCGCTAACATCGACCTGTAAGGCTGAGTTCACACTGGAGTTATTTGGTCAGTTTTGGCCCCGTGACTGCCCTAATAAGTGAAGTGCTACACCGCTATACAAGCACAGTGTTCTACACCGCTATACAGGCACAGTGCTCTACACCGCTATACAAGCACAGTGTTCTACACCGCTATACAGGCACAGTGCTCTACACCGCTATACAAGCACAGTGTTCTACACCACTATACAGGCACAGTGTTCTACACCGCTATACAGGCACAGTGTTCTACACCGCTATACAGGCACAGTGTTCTACACCGCTATACAGGCACAGTGTTCTACACCGCTATACAGGCACAGTGCTGTACACCGCTATACAGGCACAGTGTTCTACACCGCTATACAGGCACAGTGTTCTACACCGCTATACAGGCACAGTGCTCTACACCACTATACAGGCACAGTGCTCTACACCGCTATACAGGCACAGTGCTCTACACCGCTATACAGGCACAGTGTTCTACACCGCTATACAGGCACAGTGTTCTACACCTCTATACAAGCACAGTGTTCTACACCGCTATACAGGCACAGTGTTCTACACCGCTATACAGGCACAGTGTTCTACACCGCTATACAGGCACAGTGTTCTACACCGCTATACAGGCACAGTGTTCTACACCGCTATACAGGCACAGTGCTGTACACCGCTATACAGGCACAGTGTTCTACACCGCTATACAGGCACAGTGCTCTACACCCCTATACAGGCACAGTGTTCTACACCACTATACAGGCACAGTGTTCTACACCGATATACAGGCACAGTGTTCTACACCGCTATACAGGCACAGTGTTCTACACCGCTATACAGGCACAGTGTTCTACACCGCTATACAGGCACAGTGTTCTACACCGCTATACAGGCACAGTGTTCTACACCGCTATACAGGCACAGTGTTCTACACCGCTATACAGGCACAGTGTTCTACACCGATATACAGGCACAGTGTTCTACACCGCTATACAGGCACAGTGTTCTACACCGCTATAGAAGCACAGTGTTCTACACCGCTATACAGCCACAGTGTTCTACACCGCTATACAGGCACAGTGTTCTACACCGCTATACAGGCACAGTGTTCTACACCGCTATACAGGCACAGTGTTCTACACCTCTATACAAGCACAGTGTTCTACACCGCTATACAGGCACAGTGTTCTACACCGCTATACAGGCACAGTGTTCTACACCTCTATACAAGCACAGTGTTCTACACCGCTATACAGGCACAGTGTTCTACACCGCTATACAGGCACAGTGTTCTACACCGCTATACAGGCACAGTGTTCTACACCGCTATACAGGCACAGTGTTCTACACCGCTATACAGGCACAGTGCTGTACACCGCTATACAGGCACAGTGTTCTACACCGCTATACAGGCACAGTGCTCTACACCCCTATACAGGCACAGTGTTCTACACCACTATACAGGCACAGTGTTCTACACCGATATACAGGCACAGTGTTCTACACCGCTATACAGGCACAGTGTTCTACACCGCTATACAGGCACAGTGTTCTACACCGCTATACAGGCACAGTGTTCTACACCGCTATACAGGCACAGTGTTCTACACCGCTATACAGGCACAGTGTTCTTCACCGCTATACAGGCACAGTGTTCTACACCGATATACAGGCACAGTGTTCTACACCGCTATACAGGCACAGTGTTCTACACCGCTATAGAAGCACAGTGTTCTACACCGCTATACAGCCACAGTGTTCTACACCGCTATACAGGCACAGTGTTCTACACCGCTATACAGGCACAGTGTTCTACACCGCTATACAGGCACAGTGTTCTACACCGCTATACAGGCACAGTGCTCTACACCGCTATACAGGCACAGTGCTCTACACCGCTATACAAGCACAGTGTTCTACACCGCTATACAGGCACAGTGTTCTACACCGCTATACAGGCACAGTGTTCTACACCGCTATACAGGCACAGTGTTCTACACCGCTATACAGGCACAGTGTTCTACACCGCTATACAGGCACAGTGTTCTACACCGCTATACAGGCACAGTGCTCTACACCGCTATACAGGCACAGTGTTCTACACCGCTATACAGGCACAGTGTTCTACACCGCTATACAGGCACAGTGTTCTACACCGCTATACAGGCACAGTGTTCTACACCGCTATACAGGCACAGTGTTCTACACCGCTATACAGGCACAGTGTTCTACACCGCTATACAGGCACAGTGTTCTACACCGCTATACAGGCACAGTGTTCTACACCGCTATAGAAGCACAGTGTTCTACACCGCTATACAGCCACAGTGTTCTACACCGCTATACAGGCACAGTGTTCTACACCGCTATACAGGCACAGTGTTCTACACCGCTATACAGGCACAGTGTTCTACACCTCTATACAAGCACAGTGTTCTACACCGCTATACAGGCACAGTGTTCTACACCGCTATACAGGCACAGTGTTCTACACCTCTATACAGGCACAGTGTTCTACACCGCTATACAGGCACAGTGTTCTACACCGCTATACAGGCACAGTGTTCTACACCGCTATACAGGCACAGTGTTCTACACCGCTATACAGGCACAGTGTTCTACACCGCTATACAGGCACAGTGCTGTACACCGCTATACAGGCACAGTGTTCTACACCGCTATACAGGCACAGTGCTCTACACCCCTATACAGGCACAGTGTTCTACACCACTATACAGGCACAGTGTTCTACACCGATATACAGGCACAGTGTTCTACACCGCTATACAGGCACAGTGTTCTACACCGCTATACAGGCACAGTGTTCTACACCGCTATACAGGCACAGTGTTCTACACCGCTATACAGGCACAGTGTTCTACACCGCTATACAGGCACAGTGTTCTACACCGCTATACAGGCACAGTGTTCTACACCGATATACAGGCACAGTGTTCTACACCGCTATACAGGCACAGTGTTCTACACCGCTATAGAAGCACAGTGTTCTACACCGCTATACAGCCACAGTGTTCTACACCGCTATACAGGCACAGTGTTCTACACCGCTATACAGGCACAGTGTTCTACACCGCTATACAGGCACAGTGTTCTACACCGCTATACAGGCACAGTGCTCTACACCGCTATACAGGCACAGTGCTCTACACCGCTATACAAGCACAGTGTTCTACACCGCTATACAGGCACAGTGTTCTACACCGCTATACAGGCACAGTGTTCTACACCGCTATACAGGCACAGTGTTCTACACCGCTATACAGGCACAGTGTTGTACACCGCTATACAGGCACAGTGTTCTACACCGCTATACAGGCACAGTGCTCTACACCGCTATACAGGCACAGTGTTCTACACCGCTATACAGGCACAGTGTTCTACACCGCTATACAGGCACAGTGTTCTACACCGCTATACAGGCACAGTGTTCTACACCGCTATACAGGCACAGTGTTCTACACCGCTATACAGGCACAGTGTTCTACACCGCTATACAGGCACAGTGTTCTACACCGCTATACAGGCACAGTGTTCTACACCGCTATACAGGCACAGTGTTCTACACCGCTATACAGGCACAGTGTTCTACACCGCTATACAGGCACAGTGTTCTACACCGCTATACAGGCACAGTGTTCTACACCGCTATACAGGCACAGTGTTCTACACCGCTATACAGGCACAGTGTTCTACACCGCTATACAGGCACAGTGTTCTACACCGCTATACAGGCACAGTGTTCTACACCGCTATACAGGCACAGTGTTCTACACCGCTATACAAGCACAGTGTTCTACACCGCTATACAGGCACAGTGTTCTACACCGCTATACAGGCACAGTGTTCTACACCGCTATACAAGCACAGTGTACTACACCGCTATACAGGAACAGTGTTCTACACCGCTATACAGGCACAGTGTTCTACACCGCTATACAGGCACAGTGTTCTACACCGCTATACAGGCACAGTGTTCTACACCCCTATACAGGCACAGTGTTCTACACCGCTATACAGGGACAGTGTTCTACACCACTATACAGGCACAGTGTTCTACACCGCTATGCAGGCACAGTGTTCTACACCGCTATACAGGCACAGTGTTCTACACCGCTATACAGGCACAGTGTTCTACACCGCTATACAGGCACAGTGTTCTACACCGCTATACAGGCACAGTGTTCTACACCGCTATACAGGCACAGTGTTCTACACCGCTATACAGGCACAGTGTTCTACACCGCTATACAGGCACAGTGTTCTACACCGCTATACAGGCACAGTGTTCTACACCGCTATACAGGCACAGTGTTCTACACCGCTATACAGGCACAGTGTTCTACACCGCTATACAGGCACAGTGTTCTACACCACTATACAGGCACAGTGCTCTACACCGCTATACAGGCACAGTGTTCTACACCTCTATACAGGCACAGTGTTCTACACCGCTATACAGGCACAGTGTTCTACACCACTATACAGGCACAGTGTTCTACACCACTATACAGGCACAGTGTTCTACACCGCTATACAGGCACAGTGTTCTACACCGCTATACAGGCACAGTGTTCTACACCGCTATACAGGCACAGTGTTCTACACCACTATACAGGCACAGTGTTCTACACCGCTATACAGGCACAGTGTTCTACACCGCTATACAGGCACAGTGTTCTACACCGCTATACAGGCACAGTGCTCTCTACACCGCTATACAGGCACAGTGCTCTACACCGCTATACAGGCACAGTGTTCTACACCGCTATACAGGCACAGTGTTCTACACCGCTATACAGGCACAGTGTTCTACACCTCTATACAGGCACAGTGTTCTACACCGCTATACAGGCACAGTGTTCTACACCGCTATACAGGCACAGTGTTCTACACCCCTATACAGGCACAGTGTTCTTCACCGCTATACAGGGACAGTGTTCTACACCACTATACAGGCACAGTGTTCTACACCGCTATGCAGGCACAGTGTTCTACACCGCTATACAGGCAGTGTGTTCTACACCGCTATACAGGCACAGTGTTCTACACCGCTATACAGGCACAGTGTTCTACACCGCTATACAGGCACAGTGTTCTACACCGCTATACAGGCACAGTGTTCTACACCGCTATACAGGCACAGTGTTCTACACCGCTATACAGGCACAGTGTTCTACACCGCTATACAGGCACAGTGTTCTACACCGCTATACAGGCACAGTGTTCTACACCCCTATACAGGCACAGTGTTCTTCACCGCTATACAGGGACAGTGTTCTACACCACTATACAGGCACAGTGTTCTACACCGCTATGCAGGCACAGTGTTCTACACCGCTATACAGGCAGTGTGTTCTACACCGCTATACAGGCACAGTGTTCTACACCGCTATACAGGCACAGTGTTCTACACCGCTATACAGGCACAGTGTTCTACACCGCTATACAGGCACAGTGTTCTACACCGCTATACAGGCACAGTGTTCTACACCGCTATACAGGCACAGTGTTCTACACCGCTATACAGGCACAGTGTTCTACATCACTATACAGGCACAGTGTTCTACACCGCTATACAGGCACAGTGTTCTACACCGCTATACAGGCACAGTGTTCTACACCGCTATACAGGCACAGTGTTCTACACCGCTATACAGGCACAGTGCTCTACACCGCTATACAGGCACAGTGTTCTACACCTCTATACAGGCACAGTGTTCTACACCGCTATACAGGCACAGTGTTCTACACCGCTATACAGGCACAGTGTTCTACACCGCTATACAGGCACAGTGTTCTACACCGCTATACAGGAACAATGTTCTACACCGCTATACAGGCACAGTGTTCTACACCGCTATACAGGCACAGTGTTCTACACCGCTATACAGGCACAGTGTTCTACACCGCTATACAGGCACAGTGTTCTACACCGCTATACAGGCACAGTGTTCTACACCCCTATACAGGCACAGTGTTCTACACCGCTATACAGGGACAGTGTTCTACACCGCTATACAGGCACAGTGTTCAACACCGCTATACAGGCACAGTGTTCTACACCGCTATTGTAAGGGGGTTCCGAAGGTGCACTCGGTACCCCATTGCCCGCAGAACTGTTGCTTGGCTTTGGGAATGAGGATCTGTGTTTGACCTCATTCCCAGGGCGGCTTTACTAGCTGGGTGGCTCCCTGCTCCTAGTCTGCCTTGAGCGCCGAGCTGATCACTCGGTGCTCGACTGGTTGGTCTGTCGGTCAGACAGACAACCTTCTGCTGAATTCCTGACGATCCTCTGCCTGCTCCTTTTGTACTTTGCTGCTCTCCTGGTATTCTGACCCCGGCCTCCTCCTGACGATCCTCTGCTGACTCTTTTGGTACTTCATGTCTCTCCTGGTCAGTGCAAATTCTAGGTAAAATTTCTCTCAGGGCGAGTGTCAAAATAACTCCCCCCCCCAAAAAAAACTGCTCGATAAAATCATATCAGAAGAGTACTTGCAACCGTCTCACCATATATATATATATTTTTTTTTTATGCAAATTGCGGGTCCACAACACACCCGCCCGACACCCCTATAGAAATGCCTATTCTTGTCCGCAGCAGCGGACAAGAATAGGACATGTTCTATCTTTTGCGGAGCTGCGGACCCGAAGATCGGGGCCGCGCTCCGCAATTGCGGATGCAGACAGCACACTGTGTGCTGTCCGCATCCATTTCATCCACATAGAGAATGAATGGGTCCGCACCCGTTCCGCAAAATTGCGGAACGGATGCGGACCCATTTTGCGGACGTGTTAAATGGAGCCTAACCCCTACACAGTGTAGCGGTATACTGTATATTGTGTGGCACAGTGTAGGCTATGTGTGTATAACATAAACATATTTCACATGAACACTTACAGTTACTTGGCCCTTGGGGATCTCGGACACCACTTCCACACTTTGGTCGGGGGCTCGGCGGAGCTGATGTTGTGTTTTAACCTAATGAGAAAGATTTCATAACAAGGATTTGGAGAAGGGGCAGAGGGATAGCAGAGCAGGGAGAGGCTGGTGCTGCTACTAGGGGGTCATACCATGGGGGAGTAATAAAGCCCACCATAATGCCCCCCAGTAGAAATAATTCTCCTTATAATGTGCAAAACATACCCCTTTGTAATGCCCCCAGTTGAGCTAATGTTCCCATAATGTGCCAATATAAAATACCCCTTCCCAGTGCCCCCGTAGATGACCCCATAGTGCTCCTCCCCCCTTCCCCATAGTACCCACCATAATGTGTCCCAGTATAAAATGCCCCTATACAGAGCCCCCATATAAAATTCCCCGTCTTTTCAGCCTATGTAGATGTCCCTATAGTGCCACCCAATAATGTGCCAGTAATAAGTGCCCCAATAGATGCCCTCCAATCATGTACCAGTAAGATGTGCCCCCAAATCATGTGCCAGTAAGATGTGCCTCCATAGATGCCCCCCAATCATGTGCCAGTAATAAGAGCCCCCCACCATCATGTGCCAGTAGCCTGAGTGCCCCCCTATCATGTGCCAGTAGCCCCCCTATCATGTGCCAGTAGCCCCCCTATCATGTGCCAGTAGCCCCCCTATCATGTGCCAGTAGCCCCCTTATCATGTGCCAGTAGCCCCCCTATCATGTGCCAGTAGCCCCCTATCATGTGCCAGTAGCCTCCCTATCATGGGCCAGTAGCCCCCCTATCATGTGCCAGTAGCCCCTCTATCATGTGCCAGTAGCCCCCCTATCAAGTGCCAGTAGCCCCCCTATCATGTGCCAGTAGCCCCCTATCATGTGCCAGTAGCCCCCTATCAAGGGCCAGTAGCCCCTCTATCATGTGCCAGTAGCCCCCCTATCAAGTGCCAGTAGCCCCCTATCATGTGCCAGTAGCCCCCCTATCAAGGGCCAGTAGCCCCCCTATCATGTGCCAGTAGCCCCTCTATCATGTGCCTGTAGCCCCCCTATCAAGTGCCAGTAGCCCCCCCTTATGTGCCAGTAGCCTCCTATCATGTACCAGTGGCCCCCCTTATTTGTCAGTAGCCCCCCTTATGTGCCAGCAGCCCCACTTATGTCTGTGCCAGCAGCCTCCTGTCTGTGCCAGAAGCCCCCCTTATGTGCCAGTAGCCCCCCTTATGTGCCAGTAGCCCCCCATATGTGCCAGCAGCCCCCCTTATGTCTGTCCCAGCCCAGCAGCCCCCCTTATGTCTGTGACAGCCCAGCAGCCCCCCTTATGTGCCAGGATTGTAATTTTTACATCTAAAAAAATAATAATAAACTTATACTTACCTCCTCCAGGATGCGATGCAAGCCTCTTCCGGGATGTGTCCCTCGCTGGCTCAGGTGGCGCGATGACGTCATCGCGCCGCGACCGGCCTCTGATAGGCTGCTGGCCTAGTGCTGGCAGCCTATCAGAGGAACAGGGAGGGGACACACCTCTCCCTGCCCTGCCGCATTACAGACATTTGTATCGCCGTCCTGAGGACGGCGATACAGATGAGATGGCTTTGGAGATGAGTGAGCGCTTCCACAATGGAAGCGCAGCGCTCATCTCCTGCTGTGCCCTGCCTGCGCCCCCCTTCTGACAGCGCCCCGGCCCGCCCGCCCCAAGAAACGGCCCTGCTCCTGGTATTTATGACCCCGGCTTCTCCTGACAATTCTCTGCTTGCTCCATTTGTACTTTGTAGCTTTCCTGGTATTGACTCGGTCCGTTCACGTCCTGTTGTTTGTCTGTCTGTCATCCCTGCACTTACTCCAAGTTAGGGATTGCCGTCCAGTTGTCCTCTGTCATTAGGACTCGCGAGGCAAGTAGGCAGGGCCAGGGGTAAGGGTGGAGCGCAGTGGTCACTTCCCTTCCCCCTGTGTGTGTGTGTGTGACCATTACAGATTAACAGGCCCAATAACCACTGTATAATGAATCCTCTGGTGACCCTGACTGACCATGTCTCTAATCTGACGCAGAGGGTGCAGGAGTTAGGGGAAAAACTCAGTTCTTTTGAGTTAGGGCAAGGCTCTTCCACTCCTCAGGCCTCCAGTCCGCATTTTGAGCCCCAGATTAAGTTCCCAGAACCCTTTTCTGGAGACCGGAAGAAGTTTCTCTCTTTTAAGGAGAGTTGCAAACTTTACTTCCGTTTGCGCCCCGTGTCCTCTGGCCCCGAGAGTCAACGCGTGGGCATTATCATTTCCCGATTACAGGGTGATCCCCAGGACTGGGCGTTCTCTTTACCTGCTGGCGCCAGTTGTTTATATTCTGTGGAGGGGTTCTTTCAGGCCCTGGGTACCCTCTATGATGAACCAGACAGGGCTCTAGTAGCCGAGACGGCTCTAAAGGCACTGGTTCAGGGCAATTTACCAGCGGAGGATTATTGCACCCAATTCAGAAGGTGGTGTGTCCCCTCAGGATGGAATGAACCAGCCCTGAAGAGTCAGTTCAGGTCAGGTCTGTCTGATAAATTAAAGGATCTTCTGGTCAGTTATCAACTTCCAGAGACCTTAGAGGAGATGATGACCCTTGTTGTCCGACTTGACCGACGGGTTAGAGAGAGACGACAGGAACAACAGTTCTTTTCCCAGATGGTGGTCCAGCCAGAGGCCTATCCCAGAGACAATGCTGAGGTCACCACCAAGGAACCAATGCAGGTTGGCATGACCCGAGGGAATCTTCGCCGCAGACGTGGAGAATGCTTTTACTGTGGAGATCCTGACCATTGGATCAACCAGTGTCCTAAGAAGGTCCTCTCTGTCAAGTCTCCTAAGGCAAGGCAACCTAAAGACCAGGTACACCCTGAATTTTCTAAATGTAAGCTTTCGGTACCCATTACGATTTCTCTGGGAGTAGATAAATGGCCGGGTAAGGCCTTTATTGATTCTGGCTCAGCGGCTAGCTTTATTGACTCTGAGTATGCTGTAAGATTGGGTATTCCTATGTTTGCCTTACCAACTCCTATCCATGTCATGGCTATTGATGCTACTCCTCTTATTGGTGGTACGGTGAGCTTATGTACCTCAGAGATTTCTCTAACTGTGGGTGTGTGCCACTCAGAGAGATGTTCGCTTCTAGTCCTGGAGAACCTACCTGCTGAGGTGGTACTAGGGTTGCCTTGGCTCCGACTACATAACCCCACTATAGATTGGTCCAATGGGGAGTTGGTGAGATGGGGGCCTAAGTGTGACTCGTGCTTGTCCGTGGTACAGGCTGGGGTCTCAGTAAAGTCTGATACTTTACCCTCTGTTGTTATGGAATATTCTGAAGTATTCTCATCACCAACCCCGGAGGTTCTACCCCCCCCCCCCCCCCCCCCCATAGACCTTATGATTGTACCATAGAGCTAGTAGAGGGGGCCAAGTTTCCTAAAGGACGAATTTATAATCTTTCTATGCCCGAACGCAAGGCCATGGAAGATTATATTAAGGAGAGCCTTGGTAAAGGGCATATTAGACCTTCTGTCTCTCCTATGGGGGCGGGGTTTTTCTTTGTTAGGAAAAAAGATGGTGGTCTTAGGCCATGTATCGATTACCGGAGATTAAATAAAATCACTGTCCAGAATAGATACTCCCTCCCATTGATTCCGGATTTATTTAACCAGGTTCTGGGGGCAACCTGGTTTTCCAAGATTGACCTGAAAGGGGCATACAATCTAATCCGAATCAAGGAGGGAGACGAATGGAAGACGGCGTTCAATACTCCGGTAGGACACTTTGAATATCAGGTGATGCCTTTTTGACTCAGCAATGCCCCAGCTGTGTTCCAAAACTTCATGAATGACATTCTTAGGGAGTTCTTAGGTAAATTTGTTATTGTCTATCTTGACAACATTTTGATATTCTCTCCTGACTTCGAATCCCATGTGTCTCATGTTAAACAAGTATTAGAGGTGTTGAGGGAGAACCAGCTATCCGCTAAACAAGAGAAATGTGTCTTTGGTGTACAGGAGATTCTGTTTCTAGGGCATGTTCTGACTCCTCACGCCTTCAAGATGGATCCTGGTAAGGTACTAGCAATTAAGGAATGGGTAAGACCTTCATCCTTAAAGGCCTTACAATGGTTCTTAGGTTTCGCCAATTAATATCGTAAATTTATTATGAATTTTTCCGTAATTGCTAAACCGTTGACCGACCTTACTAAGAAAGGGGCGGATTTGGAGAATTGGTCTACTGAGGCCATTTCTTCATTTGAAAAATTAAAAAAGGCATTCAGTAGCGCTCCCATTCTGATCCAGCCTGATCAGGAGAAACTAGGGGTGCACCGAAATGAAAATTCTGGTCCGAAACCGAAAATTCAGGATGCCCTTGACCGAAAACCGAAACCGAAACCGAAACTGCCTTTTTGCCCAAATACTTTTAAAATACTTTTTTTTTAATGATTTTATTAATAATTCTTTTTCATGAATGAAATTCATCTGTGGGTGGCGCTGTTATGGAGAGGGGGATCTGTGGGTGGCGCTGTTATGGAGAGGGGGATCTGTGGGTGGCGCTGTTATGGAGAGGGGGATCTGTGGGTGGTGCCGTTATGGAGAGGGGGATCTGTGGGTGGCGCTGTTATGGAGAGGGGGATCTGTGGGTGGTGCTGTTATGGAGAGGGGGATCTGTGGGTGGCGCTGTTATGGAGAGGGGGATCTGTGGGTGGCGCTGTTATGGAGAGGGGGATCTGTGGGTGGCGCTGTTATGGAGAGGGGGATCTGTGGGTGGCGCTGTTATGGAGAGGGGGATCTGTGGGTGGCGCTGTTATGGAGAGGGGGATCTGTGGGTGGCGCTGTTATGGAGAGGGGGATCTGTGGGTGGCGCTGTTATGGAGAGGGGGATCTGTGGGTGGCGCTATGGAGAGGGGGATCTGTGGGTGGCGCTGTTATGGAGAGGGGGATCTGTGGGTGGCGCTGTTATGGAGAGGGGGATCTGTGGGTGGCGCTGTTATGGAGAGGGGGATCTGTGGGTGGCGCTGTTATGGAGAGGGGGATCTGTGGGTGGCGCGGTTATGGAGAGGGGGATCTGTGGGTGGCGCTGTTATGGAGAGGGGGATCTGTGGGTGGCGCTGTTATGGAGAGGGGGATCTGTGGGTGGCGCTATGGAGAGGGGGATCTGTGGGTGGCGCTGTTATGGAGAGGGGGATCTGTGGGTGGCGCTGTTATGGAGAGGGGGATCTGTGGGTGGCGCTGTTATGGAGAGGGGGATCTGTGGGTGGCGCTGTTATGGAGAGGGGGATCTGTGGGTGGCGCTGTTATGGAGAGGGTAATCTGTGGGTGGCGCTGTTATGGAGAGGGGGATCTGTGGGTGGCGCTGTTATGGAGAGGGGGATCTGTGGGTGGCGCTGTTATGGAGAGGGGGATCTGTGCACTGTTATGGGCATAACAGTGCACAGATCCCTTTCCCCATAACAGTGCACAGATCCCTTTCCCCATAACAGTGCACAGATCCCTTTCCCCATAACAGTGCACAGATCCCTTTCCCCATAACAGTGCACAGATCCCTTTCCCCATAACAGTGCACAGATCCCCCCTCCCCATAGCAGTGCACAGATCCCCCCTCCCCATAGCAGTGCACAGATCCCCCCTCCCCATAGCAGTGCCATAGACCGATCCCCCTACCCATAACAGCCCCGGCCCTGCTGCTCACAGCATCACTCACTGCATCTTTATTTTACCTTACAATCGTGAGGCTCCAGTAACTAACAACTCTGCAGGCAGAGCGGAGGGCGGCGTAACGTCACTTACTCACGTGACGCACCTGCTCCGCCCACTTTATGAATGAAGGAGGCGGAGCAGGCGCGTCACGTGAGTAAGTGACGTTACGCCGGCCTCCGCTCTGCCTGCAGAGTTGTTACTGGAGCCTCACGATTGTAAGGTAAAATAAAGATGCAGTGACAAAGTAAACCGCCCGCCCGCAGATGGTGGGTGACAAATCCCACACCCCATATTTTCGGCCGATATGTAACAATATCGGCCGAAGTGGATTAGGTGCATTTTCGGCCGATATTTTCGGCTGCCGAAATTTCGGTGCACCCCTAGGAGAAACCTTTTATTGTGGAGGTGGATGCGTCCAAGGACGGCGCAGGAGCAGTCCTTTCACAAGGTCCTGCTAGCCTCACTAATCTGAGACCATGTGCCTTCTTCTCCAGGAAATTCTCTCCCACGGAGAGAAACTACGACATAGGGAATAGGGAGCTGCTGGCCATTAAATGGGCATTTGAGGAGTGGAGGCATTTTCTGGAGGGGGCAAGGCATTGTGTAACTGTTGTCACTGACCATAAAAACCTTATGTTTCTCGAGTCTGCTAAGAGGTTGAATTCCCGTCAAGCCAGATGGGCTCTGTTTTTTACTCGTTTTGATTTTTCCATCACGTTCAGGCCGGGAAGTAAAAATGTGAAGGTGGACGCATTATCTCGGAGCTTCCAGGCTTTTCAACCTACTGAGGTACCACCTGAATCCATACTACCAGCAAAAATCTTCTTAGCAGCTCTTACCCAGGATATCTCGGCTCGCATTAGGTCTGAACAACATCTGGCACCGGTATCCACCCCAACAGATAAGTTGTTTTTTCCCGTACAATTTCGTCTCCAGCTGTTGAGTGTCACGATTCTGCCTTTTGTGGACATCCGGGTGTTGAGGGCACTAAGGATCTGGTTTCTAGATCTTATTGGTGGCCCACTCTAACTAGGGATGTCAAGTCCTACGTGTCAGCCTGTGAGGTTTGTGCCAGGTCCAAGACACCTAGGACTCGCCCTGCTGGTAACCTACAACCCCTACCCATTCCCAGTAGACCCTGGTCCCATATCTCGATGGACTTTATAACTGACCTACCGCCGGCGGAGGGTAAGACTGTAGTTTGGGTAGTGGTCGATAGGTTTAGCAAGATGGTCCATTTCATTCCCCTGTCTAAACTCCCGAATGCCAAAACCCTGGTGTCTATTTTTGTGAAAGAAATTGTTCGATTGCATGGTATCTTGGAAAATATTGTTTCTGACAGGGGTGTGCAGTTTGTGTCCAAATTCTGGAGGGCCTTCTGTCAAAAATGTCAAATTTCATTGTCTTTTTCCTCTGCCTACCACCCTGAGAGTAATGGGCAGACTGAACGCCTTAATCAGTCTGTCGAACAATTCTTGAGGTTGTATGTTGCTGATGACCAGCAATTATGGGTGAAATTTCTTCCATTGGCTGAATTTGCTTTGAATAACCGTGTCAATTCCTCTGCTGGGGTTTCACCTTTCTTTTGTAACCATGGTTTCCATCCCCGTTTTCATTCTGGGTCATCCGTCTACTCCTCTATCCCTGAGGCGGATAGGCTCTCCTCTGAACTGTGCACAGTTTGGGCCCGGGTTCAATCGAACTTAGAAAAGGCTCAAAGTTCTCAGAAACTCAAGGCCGATAGGAGACGTTCAAGGGGGGTGAATTTTCAGGTTGGGGATAAGGTATGGTTGTCCTCCAAGAATCTCTCTCTTAAGGTAGATTCTAAAAAGTTTGCTCCTCGTTTTATTGGACCATATAAGATCACGGAGGTGATTAACCCGGTATCTTTTAGGTTGGAGCTGCCCGAGTCATTCCACATTCATAATGTGTTCCATAAGTCTCTACTTAAAAAATATTTTTAACCGGTAGTACCATCAAAAAGCCTCGCCTCCGCCGGTTCTTGTTAATGATGCTGTCGAGTATGTGGTGTCTAAAATAGTGGATGTCAGGAAGGTGCGTAATTCCTTGCAGTACCTGATTCACTGGAAGGGGTATGGACCTGAAGAGAGATCTTGGGTACCTGCCAGGGAGGTTCATGCTCCTAGACTTGTTCGAAAATTTCATTTAGAACACCCTGAAAAGCCATCGCCTGAAGTCTTGGGTCCGGTGGCCCCTCGTAAAAGGGGGGGTACTGTAACGGGGTTCCGAAGGTGCACTCGGTCCCCCACTGCCTGCAGACCTGTTGCTTAGCTTTGGGAATGAGGATCTGTGTTTGACCTCATTCCCAGGGCAGCTTTACTAGCTGGGTGGCTCCCTGCTCCTAGTCTGCCTTGAGCGCCGAGCTGATCACTCGGTGCTCGACTGGTTGGTCTGTCGGTCATGTGACGCTGGCCACGTCACATGACCCTCACTCCCCACTATAAATACAGGCAGCCTGCTGGCCACAGGTTGCCTGTTAATTTAGGTTCCACCTGTGATTTGGTCTTTCCTGGCGTACTTACCTTCTGCTGAATTCCTGACGATCCTCTGCCTGCTCCTTTTGTACTTTGCTGCTCTCCTGGTATTTGACCCTGGCCTCCTCCTGACGATCCTCTGCTGACTCTTTTGGTACTTCATGTCTCTCCTGGTATTTATGACCCCGGCTTCTCCTGACAATTCTCTGCTTGCTCCATTTGTACTTTGTAGGTTTCCTGGTATTGACTCGGTCCGTTCACGTCCTGTTGTTTGTCTGTCTGTCATCCCTGCACTTATTCCAAGTTAGGGATTGCCGTCCAGTTGTCCCCTGTCATTAGGACTCGCGAGGCAAGTAGGCAGGGCCAGGGGTGAGGGTGGAGCGCAGTGGTCACTTCCCTCCCCCCTGTGTGTGTGTGTACGCGACCGTTACAGCTATACAGACACAGTGTTCTACACCTCTATACAGGCACAGTGTTCTACACCGCTATACAGGCACAGTGTTCTACACCGCTATACAGGCACAGTGTTCTACACCGCTATACAGGCACAGTGTTCTACACCGCTATACAGGCACAGTGTTCTACACCGCTATACAGGCACAGTGTTCTACACCGCTATACAGGCACAGTGTTCTACACCGCTATACAGGCACAGTGTTCTACACCGCTATACAGGCACAGTGTTCTACACCGCTATACAGGCACAGTGCTCTACACCGCTATACAGGCACAGTGCTCTACACCGCTTTACAGGGACAGTTATCTACACCGCTATACAGGCACAGTGCTCTACACCGCTATACAGGCACAGTGCTCTACACCGCTATACAGGCACAGTGCTCTACACCGCTATACAGGCACAGTGCTCTACACCGCTTTACAGGCACAGTGCTCTACACCGCTATACAGGCACAGTGCTCTACACCGCTATACAGGCACAGTGTTCTACACCGCTATACAGGCACAGTGTTCTACACCGCTATACAGGAACAGTGTTCTACACCGCTATACAGGCACAGTGTTCTACACCGCTATACAGGCACAGTGTTCTACACCGCTATACAGGCACAGTGTTCTACACCCCTTGTGGCGAAACCAACCTCGCCACTGGGTTTCGGAGGGGCCTGTTTACCTGCCTCTTGCCTCAGGATTATGGCCCATACTAACTTTAAAGGACAAGACAGACCGGCCGCACAGCTTAAATCTTTCTTTGGAATTGTATTTTGTTATGTGAGGGGACCCAGATAGCTAATTTTATTGTATTCGTGTATTCTGAGTGCCATTCACCTAATTATATGCACTCAGACTTGAGCTATCTGGAAATATGTTAAATGTCTGTGTTTGCTGTGGGGGTGTGACATTGTGTGTTTGGGTGGTGATTTCTGTCCTGTTGTCTCCACATGTGTATTGGCGATTTCCCTTTGTCCTGAGAGATAATGGATTTGCTCCTCGGGTGTCTCCAGGGCAGAGAGCTATCCTGAGTTGCTACGTATCTGTCCTGTGTCACAGTCTTCCTTCTGGTCCCCTAGGGGCGTGTCCACCAGATGGGGACCTGCATAAATACGGGCGGGTAGCCCTCAATAAAGTGTGCTGCTTTATACCGTCATTAAGTTTTGGCTCATGTTTGGGGAATGCGATAACTACACTCTTGGGGATTGCTATATCCCAATACTCCCCTGAGTAGAAGCTCTTGCAAGAGCTTGTTCCTGGTTCCTGCAATCTGCATTTAGTAGAGGTTCACCCACTGGAGCCTGGAGCCTTGGCGTAGGTCCAGGGTGGGTAGGAGACGGCGAGACCTCCACCAAGCTTCGGCGGTTCGTGGGGTCTGCAGTGCTGACGGTGTCAAGTGGAGTGCTTGGAGTCCTCTGGAAGCACTAGGAGCATCTATCAATGGAGGTACCCGGTTGGGGTGCTAGGCGTTCCGTTACATTGGTGGATAGCAGTGGGATGGCATCCTAGTGCGAGGAGAAGCAGCTCAGAGACACCGGTAACGTGTGGAGTTACAAATTGAGGGCAACGCTAGCACTCGTGCAGCGCCCCTGGGAGCAGAGGTATCCAGCGACTTGGAGCAGACAAGTATGGAAGGCTCTGAAGATGACTGGCTGGCCGAGGTGAGGCAGCGAGTGGCCCAGTATGGAGATAATGTGTCCATGGATATATACCAGGCCATCTGGAACCAGGTCACAGCCGAGCGACACGCAAGGATGGAACGAGAATTCCGACTGGCGAAACAGAGAGAAATTGCCCAGCGGAAGGACTGTTACAGTAGCTGAGCAGAGGCTGCATCCGAGGAGGTAAGCCGTCTCCCCTTGAGGCGGCCAGAGGAACCCGAAGTAGGGGTCCTCATAGACTGGTCCTGTGAGGAACCACAACAGGCAGGTGGAGACGGGACCGAGGTCTCTCCACCGGGATGCTGGGCAGCTGGTCCAGACCCTCAGCAGCAGTCGGAGTTGCCAGGTGTGGACGCAGGTGGTCCTTACTCGCAAATGTTGAGGGACCTCCCAGACTGGTCCTGGGAAGACCCACAGATGGCAGGTGGAGATGGGACCGAGATCTCTCTACCGGCCCTACAGGGATACTGGGCAGCCGGCCCAGATCTCCAACTCCAGATGGGGGTAATACAGGGAGAGAAGTGTGTCGTCCTTCCTTCCCAGCGGCAGTGTACTTTGAAGGGAGAGGAGACAACCGGTCTCTCTCCCCAACCACAGGGGGACAGCACCCCTAACTCCAATGATGCAGATGGGACCGCAGTCTCTGCACCAGGCCTACCGGGATGCTGGACGGCCTGTACAGAGTCCCCACCAACCCCGCAGGAATGCCAGGAGTAAGCGATCCCTCCTGTCCACAGCTGATACGCAACAAGGTCCTGGGGGTAGGATTCCCTGACCCCATCCCAGCGGAAGAGCTGGCATCTGGGCAGAGCGCAGTTGGCCTCTGCCCTCCTCTATCCTCTTCTCCAGAGGCTGACTCCACACAGGCTTCCCCAGCGGAAGAGCTGGCATCGGGGCAGAACACAGTTGGCCTCTGCCCACCAAGTACCTACAGCTCCAAGCTAGAGAACCACAAGGAAGCAAGGAGTAGCAGATGCCCACTCAACAGCTGGGGACATACAGAACAGAGCCAGGCCCCAAGATTCAACAGGTCCCGTATTGGGTTGTGGTTGGACTGCGAGACTAACTCAGGTACTGACCGTGAGGTCAGGTATCTGGTTAGTCTTCCCTTGGAGGGGGAGATGTGTGGCGAAACCAACCTTGCCACTGGGTTTTGGAGAGGCCTGTTTACCAGCCTCTTGCCTCAGGGTTATGGCCCATACTAACTTTAAAGGAGAAGACAGACCGGCCGCACAGCTTAAATCTGTCTTTGGAATTGTATTATGTTATGTGAGGGTACCCAGATAGCTAATTGTATTGTATTCGTGTATTCTGAGTGCCATTCACCTAATGATATGCACTCAGACTTGAGCTATCTGGGGATATGTTAAATGTCTGTGTTTGCTTTGGGGATGTGACAGTGTGTGTTTGGGTGGTGATTTCTGTCCTGTTGTCCCCACATGTATATTGGCGATTTCCCTTTGTCCTGAGAGATAATGGAATTGCTCCTCGGGTGTCTCCAGGGCAGAGAGGAGGAAACCATGATGCATTGTGGGGATGTGTTGTGTCTGTGTATCCTGAGTTGCTACGTATCTGTCCTGTGTCACAGTCTTCCTTCTGGTCCCCTAGGGGCGTGTCCACCACATGGGGACCTGCATAAATACGGGCGGGTAGCCCTCAATAAAGTGTGCTGCTTTATACCTTCATGAAGTTTTGGCTCATGTTTGGGGAATGCGATAACTACACTCTTGGGGATTGCTATATCCCAATACTCCCCTGAGTAGAAGCTCTTGTAAGAGCTTGCTCCTGGTTCCTGTCTCTGGATTTAGGAGAGGTTCACCCACTGGAGCCTTGTCGTAGGTCCAGGGTGGGTAGGAGACGGCGAGACCTCGACCAAGCTTCGGCGGTTCGTGGGGTCTGCAGCGCTGACGGTGTCAAGTGGAGTGCTTGGAGTCCTCTGGAAGCACAAGGAGCAACTATCAACGGAGGTATCCGGTCGGGGTGCTAGGCGTTCCGTTACACCCCTATACAGGCACAGTGTTCTACACCACTATACAGGCACAGTGTTCGACACCGCTATACAGGCACAGTGTTCTACACCCCTATACAGGTACAGTGTTCTACACCCCTATACAGGTACAGTGTTCTACACTCCGATACAGGCACAGTGTTCTACACCTCTATACAGGCACAGTGTTCTACACCGCTATACAGGCACAGTGTTCTACACCGCTATACAGGCACAGTGTTCTACACCGCTATACAGGCACAGTGTTCTACACCCTTATACAGGCACAGTGTTCTACACCCTTATACAGGCACAGTGTTCTACACCCTTATACAGGCACAGTGTTCTACACCACTATACAGGCACAGTGTTCTACACCCTTATACAGGCACAGTGTTCTACACCACTATACAGGCACAGTGTTCTACACCACTATACAGGCACAGTGTTCTACACCGATATACAGGCACAGTGTTCTACACCGCTATACAGGCACAGTGCTCTACACCGCTATACAGGCACAGTGTTCTACACCGCTATACAGGCACAGTGTTCTACACCTCTATACAGGCACAGTGTTCTACACCCCTATACAGGCACAGTGTTCTACACCTCTACACAGGCACAGTGTTCTACACCCTTATACAGGCACAGTGTTCTACACCCTTATACAGGCACAGTGTTCTACACCCTTATACAGGCACAGTGTTCTACACCACTATACAGGCACAGTGTTCTACACCCTTATACAGGCACAGTGTTCTACACCACTATACAGGCACAGTGTTCTACACCACTATACAGGCACAGTGTTCTACACCGCTATACAGGCACAGTGTTCTACACCGCTATACGGGCACAGTGTTCTACACCGCTATACAGGGCCTGTGTTCTACACCGCTATACAGGCACAGTGTTCTTTACCTCTATACAGGCACAGTGTTCTACACCGCTATACAGACACAGTGTTCTACACCGCTATACAGACACAGTGTTCTACACCGCTATACAGGCACAGTGTTCTACACCGCTATACAGGCACAGTGTTCTACACCGCTATACAGGCACAGTGTTCTACACCTCTATACAGGCACAGTGTTCTACACCCCTATACAGGCACAGTGTTCTACACCTCTACACAGGCACAGTGTTCTACACCCTTATACAGGCACAGTGTTCTACACCCTTATACAGGCACAGTGTTCTACACCCTTATACAGGCACAGTGTTCTACACCACTATACAGGCACAGTGTTCTACACCCTTATACAGACACAGTGTTCTACACCACTATACAGGCACAGTGTTCTACACCACTATACAGGCACAGTGTTCTACACCGCTATACAGGCACAGTGTTCTACACCGCTATACAGGCACAGTGTTCTACACCGCTATACAGGGCCTGTGTTCTACACCGCTATACAGGCACAGTGTTCTTTACCTCTATACAGGCACAGTGTTCTACACCGCTATACAGACACAGTGTTCTACACCGCTATACAGACACAGTGTTCTACACCGCTATACAGGCACAGTGTTCTACACCGCTATACAGGCACAGTGTTCTACACCGCTATACAGGCACAGTGTTCTACACCGCTATACAGGCACAGTGTTCTACACCGCTATTCAGGCACAGTGTTCTACACCACTATACAGGCACAGTGCTCTACACCGCTATACAGGCACAGTGTTCTACACCACTATACATCACTGAAGAAAATGCATCAAAAGGATATGTCACTGACTAAACTAGCTGGTCATACAAGCAGATATTAAAAGCTGAGACTTCCGCCAATATGTTCCTGTCAGGAAGATATCGGAGCCCATCATTGCACCACGTCACGGTCACTCAGCATGGCAAAGGGTCCTACCACTACGCTAACTATGGTGTGAACACGGTCTGAAGGTGATGTGATCCAGCTCACAGCCCAGCCTGCACACAAATGCCTAGCAGGACAGCCAGTGCAATGTGAACAAAGCAGGACTGTGAGCCCCACCCATATCAGACCATGTGATGAAGGATTCCAGGTGCAAAGGAATGTTCAATTGCCAGATGAAGGCACATTCAAGACATATAAAACAAAACAAAATCACTGTAGAATTGCAGTGGCCAATATGGCGGAACTGCTCAGACCCCAAACACTGTAGCGTGTTTCTCATTGGGCGAGCAGTCCCATCGCATGTGAACCACAGAAATATCGTGGCAGATATGGAGGAGCTGCTCAAACCCCAAACACTGTAGCGTGTTTCTCATTGGGGGAGCAGTCCCACCACATGTGGACCGCAGCAAACGACCATCCCGAGCAATAAATGCGTACAAAGGAGGACGCCAGCGCGGTCCACATGCACCACAGAAGCATCCTGCACAGGCCGGAGCATTGTGCGGATGAAAATACAATTATATAAATCACTGAAGAAAATGCACCAAAAGGATATGTCACTGACTAAACTAGCTGGTCATACAAGCAGATATTAAAAGCTGAGACTTCCACTATACAGGCACAGTGTTCTACACCGCTATACAGGCACAGTGTTCTACACCGCTATACAGGCACAGTGCTCTACACCACTATACAGGCACAGTGTTCTACACCGCTATACAGGCACAGTGTTCTACACCGCTATACAGGCACAGTGTTCTACACCGCTATACAGGCACAGTGCTCTACACCGCTATACAGGCACAGTGTTCTACACCGCTATACAAGCACAGTGTTCTACACCGCTATACAGGCACAGTGTTCTACACCGCTATACAGGCACAGTGTTCTACACCGCTATACAGGCACAGTGCTCTACACCACTATACAGGCATAGTGTTCTACACCACTATACAGGCACAGTGTTCTACACCACTATACAGGCACAGTGTTCTACACCACTATACAGGCACAGTGTTCTACACCGCTATACAGGCACAGTGCTCTACACCACTATACAGGCACAGTGTTCTACACCGCTATACAGGGACAGTGTTCTACACCGCTATACAGGCACAGTGTTCTACACCGCTATACAGGCACAGTGTTCTACACCACTATACAGGTACAGTGTTCTACACCGCTATACAGGCACAGTGCTCTACACCGCTATACAGGCACAGTGTTCTACACCACTATACAGGCACAGTGTTCTACACCGCTATACAGGCACAGTGTTCTACACCACTATACAGGCACAGTGTTCTACACCGCTATACAGGCACAGTGTTCTACACCACTATACAGGCACAGTGTTCTACACCACTATACAGGTACAGTGTTCTACACCGCTATACAGGCACAGTGCTCTACACCGCTATACAGGCACAGTGTTCTACACCACTATACAGGCACAGTGTTCTACACCGCTATACAGGCACAGTGTTCTACACCACTATACAGGCACAGTGTTCTACACCGCTATACAGGCACAGTGTTCTACACCACTATACAGGCACAGTGTTCTACACCACTATACAGGCACAGTGTTCTACACCACTATACAGGCACAGTGTTCTACACCGCTATACAGGCACAGTGTTCTACACCACTATACAGGCACAGTGTTCTACACCACTATACAGGCACAGTGTTCTACACCACTATACAGGCACAGTGTTCTACACCGCTATACAGGCACAGTGTTCTACACCACTATACAGGCACAGTGTTCTACACCGCTATACAGGCACAGTGTTCTACACTACTATACAGGCACAGTGTTCTACACCGCTATACAGGCACAGTGTTCTACACCGCTATACAGGCACAGTGTTCTACACCGCTATACAGGCACAGTGTTCTACACCACTATACAGGCACAGTGTTCTACACCGCTATACGGGCACAGTGTTCTACACCGCTATACAGGCACAGTGTTCTACACCACTATACAGGATCTCTGCAGACAGGAAATAGCTGTTTTTTAGCGCAATTCGCCGCAGATAAATTCAGACCAAAATGAATCTTTTCAAAAAATTTGGCGATCCAGCCAAATAAAAATTTTCTGAAATTTGCTAATATCTACTGATAAGCTAACATAGTAGTGGTGTCTATAATCATATGGCAGTAGTATATAGATTATCTTTCTGAGAAGATGTGGTGTGGTGAAGCTATAGTACATAGTGGGTATATCAGTCACCTGAGGGACCGTGACAATATTTCTCTGCAGCCGTTTGGCATACAGACAAAGGAAAGGTATAGTTTTAACCAACATAATGAGACCTACCACCCGCTATGTCCAGTTTGAAGGGGTTGTCCGGGTTTAGTTCTGAACCCGGACATACCAATATTTTCACCCATGCAGCCGCCCTGATGTTAGCATCGGAACATGTCATGCTTTGATGCGCAGGGCAAGGGCTTTTTTATTTACAACAATTCATTGCCAGGCGAAGGCTTCCACCTAGCAGTGTGTTTATTGACGTCACCGGCTGTGATGCGCCGTCTTTAGTGCTGCCCTAGCCATTTTATAGGCTAGGGCAGCGCTAAAGCCCGCCCATCATTGCCGGTGACATCACCGGGCTCACTGCTGAGCGGAAGCCTCCGCCTGGCAGCCCTAAGGAGAGCTCGGTACGTCACCCGATCTCCTGAAAATGCCTCTGCCCTGCGCGATTCACTGCAGTGTGCTGACGACAGGACACGGGTGGTTTGCACGCTGTGCAGTCAGAGCCTGAAGCGAGGCATAAATGTTTTAAATCTGAGCACCACCTGCATGACCAGACATCTAACCGCAAAGCACGAGCTGCAGTGGAGTAGACACCTCAAGAACGACGAAAGATCGGAGGCTCCTCCTGCTCACTAGTGATGAGCGGCATAGGCAATATTCGAATTTGTGATATTTTTCAAATTTTTGGCCTAATATTCGCCATAAATTCACAAATTCGTAATACATTTTTGAAGTTGCTAGAAGTTTCCTGAGACTAAAATGATTGGCACGGCAGAACAATAGCTTTAGATGCAGATAGAGTGCTCCAATATATTCGCAATTGCGCAAATCAGCACTAATGATGCACATATTTTTTGGCGCAATACGTGCAACTTGACATTTGATCATGTCTGAGTAGATATTACTGATTGGTGCAGTAAGTATTGTTGTCACATCGCAGCACTATGTCTGTAGCTGTATGTATGGACGGCAGAGAGACATCTCTCACATGCACTGCTCTCAATAACACCGCTCTCTCAGATCTGCAGCATACTGCATACAGTGGCTACTGGGGGGTTCTTATATAGGAAGGGGGAGGGGCAGCTTTCCTATTGGTTGCTAGGGATGTTGCTAAGCTCTGACAAAGACATTGCAGCCTTCTCATTGGGCCACAAGCAAGAAGCAGCGAGGGATCATGGGTACTGATGAAAGAAAATCTAGAAGAAGATTACGAAGATGTAGCGCTATATTCTAGATCTTCGCGAATTCTCGAAGTGCCGATAGTCGCGATAAAAATTAGCGATTAGAATATTCGCGCTCAACACTACTGCTCCGTCTTCTGCTGCAGTCTCGGCCTTCTTCTTGCCCTCTGGATAACAGAGGATGTGGCAGCCACACCACCACCACCGAACATCTTTACACTGTCCCACGGAAGCGTTCAGCTCTCCATCCCACAAACACTGGAGCGGAGGAGGAAGTACCCCCCTACCCACCCACGAGCCCTGGCCATTGAAATTGCTGGCCATTGAAATGTTGCCATTCCATGTGGTGGAGACGGACAAAAATGTCATGACGGCAGCTGTCCCATGGTACGTGATTCCCTGCCCTGCACGAACAAGTGGCCTGAAAAATCAGGTGTGCGCTGTGCACTGTGACACACACCCTGGGGTCAAAGCAAATTCTCATTTATTACAGGAAGTAAAGCAGGTTATATAGACATCAGAGGGGCATTCCCCCTGAGGCATTGTTACATTGGCTGAAATTTCAAAATAAGAAAAGAGATAACACTTGGTATCTGCCCATTGTGCATTGTTTTACTATCTGTGGTATGTGAACTATGTAAATATCTAGCTGTAAGCGCCATCTTGTAATGGAGTCTTCTCAAACAGCAGAAAAGCATCTATGACGTAGCAAGGAGGCGTATTCTCTTCGGTAGGATGGATCCTTTGTGCTCTGGAGAAGATAAGGTGTTCTCTGAGAGCTAAAGTATGGGGGAGCTTTCTTAGCTGATTCAAAGAATGATGGCCACATCTCTATCAGTCCCCCTCATTCTTTCCATAATGAAAGCCTAGCACATCTGTCCCGATGCTCCGAATTCTCTTTGCCAGCTTCCATGACAACCTATTCTAGTGTATAGCCTCCCATGACACTGGACTTAGCATGGGGAAGTCAGATGTCAGTCCCTTTGGTCGATGATCTCCAGGTGGCGTAGTAAGCAGGGTGGGGGGGGCCAACAGAACGAAGTGGACCTTGTCTCCCCTCCTCATGGAGGTCTCCCATCCACATGGAGTTCTCCCATGAGCATCTCCGGGGTAGCCTTAGCTACGACTTTGAGCAGAAGCCTCCTAATGCAGGGGATGACACAACAGACAACGCAAACAGCAGAATTAAAGATAAATTCAGGAAACCTAGAATGTGTCGGCAGATAAGAACCATTTGGCCCATCTAGTCTGCCCAATATACTGAGTACTATAGATAGCCCCCGGCCTTATCTTATATGAAGGATAGCCTTATGCCTATCCCATGCATGCTTAAACCCCTTCACTGTATTTGCAGCTACCACTTCTGCAGGAAGGCTATTCCATGCATCCACTACTCTCTCAGTAAAGTAATACTTCCTGATATTACTTTTAAACCTTTGCCCCTCTAATTTAACACTATGTCCTCTTGTAGCAGTTTTTCTTCTTGTAAATCTTCTCTCCTCTTTTACCTTGTTGATTCCCTTTATGTATTTAGCAGTTTCTCTCATCTCCCCTCTGTCTCATCTTTCTTCCAAGCTATACATGTTAAGGTCCTTGTGACGGTATCATCCGTGTCACCGTCTAGTATTCCCTTCTTCTCTTGAAATAGCACCGCCAAATAATCCATAGAGCAATAAATCGCTATTATCGCTAGTATTGCTGGTATCGCCAGCATCGCTGGTATCGCCAAATAAGTCTATACATGAGCCAAAGCTGAATGCTAGAAATACTTTACTGGAAGGCCTCACATTGAAAAAATACAATTGCTTTTTGTAACGGACAGTTTCAGCAGACAAGGGGTTAAACTCAGTTAAGGCGATGTGCCCCTTTCTGAGAGACAGGCACAGCTACTGCAGAACACCAACTCCCAAACTGGATACAAAGTAGCACTCCAAACTGGAACCTCACGAATAGCTGCTAGCAGACGAACAGGGATCAGCTTACACTTCTGGCAATCGGTCTTCTAACAGCATACAGCGAATCCCCCCAATAACGAGACAAGGCTCCGTGTTGAGGGTCAAGCAGTGGTCTGACTATACTTCACGTACAGCCTCTTTTATTCATAAACCACAAACATAGTACTGCCCACAGGGGTTTGAAATACAACCAATCAGTAATTTACAACACATACAATGATACAACATATCCCCACAATGCATCATGGTTTCCTCCCCTCTGTCCCGGAGACAACCGAGGGGCAATCCAATTATCTCTCAGGACAAAGAGAAATCACCAATACACATGTGCAGACAACAGGACAGACATCACCATTTAAACACACAATGGGACAATGGCACAATAGAAACGCACCCAGCATTTTCCTCCCAAGCTGACAAGTTACACTTATTATAAATTGTTACAACTTTGTGAGTTTACATTGGCCATACATATAACTTACATCAATTTAAACAGTATAACTTGGGGACAAACCTATCCAAAATTCACTTGAATAGGTTCAGGGGTTTAAAAGTTAGTATATGGCCCATAATCCAGGGGCAAGAGGCCAGCAACCAGTCCTCTCCAAAACCCAGTGGCGAGGTTGGTTTCGCCACACATCTCCCCCCCCCCAGGGAAGACTAACCAGATACCTGACCTCACGCCGGTCGGTACCTGAGTTAGTCTGGCAGCCCACCCACAACCAAATACTGGACCTGTTGCATTTGGTAGCCTTTCTCTGTCCAGTGAGTCCACCAAGGTTATGTTGGAAGCTGGTACTCCCGGTCTCTGTGTTGCTCCCTGGCTTGGAGTGGAGGTTGCTTTGTGGGCAGGTATCAGCGGTACTCTGCCCTGGTGCCAGCTCTACCACGGAAGAAGCCTGGTTGGAGCCTGGTTGTTGGAGGGGGAGACCGACTGTCTCTACCCCCTGTGCTGTAAGTGCAGAGACCACGGTCCCATCTGCACTGTTGTGGGGCTTACTGTCTCCCCCTGGTGCGTTAAGCTGCCGCTGGGGAGAGGGGGTAACGAGCTCCTCTCCCCTACATACTTCCAGCCGCTGGGGATGGCGACCGACCGTCTCTGCTCCCAATACAGTGTCCTGTTGCTGGGGAAAGGAGACTGGGCTCTCTATTCCCTGCTAGACACTCTGCCGCTGGGGGACAGGACCGACTGTCTCTGCCCCCTGTAACTCCGCCTGCCGCTGGGGAATGGAGACTGGGCTCCCAATTCCCAAAAAATCATGCTGCTGCTGGGGGGCAGGAACAACTACCTCTGCCCCCTGTAACTCAGCCTGTCGCTGCGGAGGGAGGACGCTGCTCTCCTCTCCCTGCATTTCACACTGCCTTTCCGGCATATCACTCTGCTGCTGGGGGGCAGGAACAACTACCTCTGCCCCCTGTAACTCAGCCTGCCGCTGGGGAGGGAGGACGCTGCTTTCCTCTCCCTGCACTTCACACTGCCGCTGGGGAATGGAGACTGGGCTCCCAATTCCCTGCAGGACCGGTGGAGAGACCTCGGTCCCATCTCTAACGGCCACCTGGGGTCCTTCCCAGTAACACTCTACAATATCTGCCCAGCTGAATGGGTCTGGATCTGGGTTTGTCACCTTACTGTCCTGCTGAGCCTTCTCACTGGCGTGGAACAGCTGCTGGTAGCCCTGTTCCAGCTCCATCTCCCGGGTCACCAGGTGGACCAGGTCCTGCTCAATCTCATGAGTGTCGTCCCAGTCATACCTGCTCTCCCTCCATTCCAAGAGATTATGGAACCGGGCTTGTGTAGGGCTCCCAAACTTCAGCTCTGAAAAAGTCTCCCATAACAAGCCAGGACCATCAAACTCCTCTCCCTCCGGCTTGTCATGCTCAGCTGTCCTGGGTAGGTACTGTGCCCCATACCACCAGAGCGCCTGGTAGGCATCTTCCAGCCACAGCTCCCGCCATGCTAGGAGTTCCAATTCCTTTACCCATTCCTCCCGGGGCTGCTCTCCCAGGAAGGGCATCCGTAGGGCTACTCGCTTCTGCAACCGCTGGTCTTCCGTGGGGAGTCTCTCGTCCTGCATATACTCCACAATACCCAGTACCTGGTACCAGATGCCTTTGCGGACTGCATCTCGGTCATCCATGACACCCTCATCGTACTCCACTGCTGTTTCCATTCTGGTGCTGTCAGGGTCGCTGTACTGGGACATGCGTTGCCCTCAAATTGTAATTCCAGGGAATGATGTTTCTTTGTAGCTGTCCTTCTGGGCTGTGGGAACGATCCCGCTGCTTGCCACCAATGTAACGGACCGTTTCAGCAGACAAGGGGTTAAACTCCGTTTAGGCGATGTGCCCCTTTCTGAGAGACAGGCACAGCTACTGCAGAAAACCAACTCCCAAACTGGATACAAAGTAGCACTCCAAACTGGAACCTCACGAATAGCTGCTAGCAGACGAACAGGGATCAGCTCACACTTCTGGCAATCGGTCTTCTAACAGCATACAGCGAATCCCCCCAATAACGAGACAAGGCTCCGTGTTGAGGGTCAAACAGTGGTCTGACTGTACTTCACGTACAGCCTCTTTTATTCATAAACCACAAACATAGTACTGCCCACAGGGGTTTGAAATATAACCAATCAGTAATTTACAACACATACAATGATACAACATATCCCCACAATGCATCATGGTTTCCTCCCCTCTGTCCCGGAGACAACCGAGGGGCAATCCAATTATCTCTCAGGACAAAGAGAAATCACCAATACACATGTGCAGACAACAGGACAGACATCACCATTTAAACACACAATGGGACAATGGCACAATAGAAACACACCCAGCATTTTCCTCCCAAGCTGACAAGTTACACTTATTATAAATTGTTACAACTTTGTGAGTTTACATTGGCCATACATATAACTTACATCAATTTAAACAGTATAACTTGGGGACAAACCTATCCAAAATTCACTTGAATAGGTTCAGGGGTTTAAAAGTTAGTATATGGCCCATAATCCAGGGGCAAGAGGCCAGCAGCCAGTCCTCTCCAAAACCCAGTGGCGAGGTTGGTTTCGCCACACTTTTATCCCCTGCTCCCATGCAAGGGAGACACCAACAACAAACATACATTAACCCATAACACAAAGGTTACAACCCACATAACATCCTCCCCTCTGCCTGTGATATAATCATGGTACACCATAGTTAACATAATCAACCCAGGCAGGAGAATACACATTGTCCTCTGTCCTGGAGACAACCGAGTTGTAATTCAATTATCTCTCAGGACAGAGGGCAATCGCCAATATACACAGAGAGACAATGGAACAGACCTCCCTACTCAACGTATAGAATGTCCCACCCTTTACAATACACATAGACATGTAGCACATCCCAAAATGGCAAGAATTAGACCCGGAGTTCAAAAGTTAGTAAAAGTCTCTTTGGCCTGGCTGTACTCATGGCTTTTCTGTCCAAAACCGGTTCTACGCAGTCTTTTGTCCTGGAGACAATTGAGAAGTGATCCACTTATCTCCCAAGGACAGAGGCAAGACTCCATTAGCCACATGGTAGCAAAAGACAGCAAGATAATCTAACTTATATAACTATGCAGCTATTGCATAAAACCGGTGCATACAACATGGGACCGTAATCACATGGTAAGAGGCTGGCAAGTAGTCCTCTCCAAGTACTCATGGCAACCTCAAAAGAGGGGAGTTTGTCACATATCTTCCCTTTGGGGTTAAGACTAAACAGGTATCTGACCTCCTGTCGGTCAGTACCTAGATTAGTCGGGAAGCCCACCCACAAAGAAACATTAGCAGAGTTGCCCACCTACGGTAAATAGTTAACAGGGTAGCTCACCCACCAGGGACAGTACTGGTCTGTAGGTCCCAGGTTGTGGTGAAACAGTTCCGCATCCTCAGTCTCCCTGGTGCAGCTAGGCAAACCGCTGGGGCTACTTGGGGAACAGCGGTCAGCGACGTTCTGAACTGATGCCAGCACTTCTGCTGGGGCGAGGGGGGTGCAAGCCAGCACTGTAACAAGGGGGTCGGTGGAGCAGAGGCTAGTGGCGCTCTGCCCGGATGCCAGCTCTTCTGCTGGGGTGAGGAGGGGGTAAGCCAGTCCTGTAACAAGGGGGTCGGTGGAGCAGAGGCTAGCGGCGCTCTGCCCGGATGCCATCTCTTCTGCTGGGGTGAGGAGGGGCAAGCCAGCCCTGTAACAAGGGGATCGGTGGAGCAGAGGCTAGCGGCGCTCTGCCCTGATGCCAGCTCTTCTGCTGGGGTGAGGGGGGTGCAAGCCAGCCCTGTAACAAGGGGGTCGGTGGAGCAGAGGCTAGCGGCGCTCTGCCCGGATGCCAGCTCTTCTGCTGGGGTGAGGAGGGTGCAAGCCAGCCCTGTAACAAGGGGGTCGGTGGAGCAGAGGCTAGCGGCGCTCTGCCCGGATGCCAGCTCTTCTGCTGTGGTGAGGGGGGTGCAAGCCAGCCCTGTAACAAGGGGGTCGGTGGAGCAGAGGCTAGCGGCGCTCTGCCCCGATGCCAGCTCTTCTGCTGGGGTGAGGGGGGTGCAAGCCAGCCCTGTAACAAGGAGGTCGGTGGAGCAGAGGCTAGCGGCGCTCTGCCCGGATGCCAGCTCTTCCGCTGGGAAGGGATCAGTGGGCATCGAAAGGCTCATCCCCTGCCAACAGAACTCGGCTGGAGGGATCAGTGGGCATCGCAGGCTCATCCCCTGCCCCCAGAACTCGGTTGGGAAGTAGCTGGGAAGGGGAGGGCTCCCTTACCTCCTCCTCCTGGTATCCCTGCGGAGATGGCTGGGGATCTGGACCGACCGTCCAGCATCCCTGTAGGACTGGCACAGAGCCCGCGGTCTCATCTGCGCCCGTGCAGAGGGGCTTGTGTTCCCCTTTTCCCAGTATCTCCGGCTGCTGGTGGAAGGTGAGGCCGGTTGCCTCTCCTCCCCAGGACTCCGGTTGCTGTAGGGCAGAGGGACCCAGCATCTCCTCCCACTGGAACTCAGGTTGCCGCTGGGGAGAGAGACCGGTTGTCTCCTCTCCCTGTGATATGCACTGCCACTGGAGATCTGGGCAGGCGGCCCAGCATCCCTGTAGGGCTGGTAGAGAGACCTCGGTCCCATCTCCACCTGCCATCTGTGGGTCCTCCCAGGACAAGTCTATGAGGTTGCCCACCTCTGAGGTCGGTTGGGCAAAAGAGGGTATAATTTCCAGGCAATCCTCTGGGCTGAGGGATGGTGGTTGAGCTAGGTTGAACAGTTGACGGTAGCTCTGCTCCAGCTCCCACTCCATGGTGACTAGATGAATCAGGTCTGGCCCAAGGTTGTCCGCTCGGGGAAGGTCCAGCTCAGTTTCCCTGATGTTGTGGATGTCCCAGAACCGACATTCTGTGGGGCATCCAAAGTCATCGCCCTCATCAAAGGCTTCCCACAGTAAGCCCGGACCATTATAATCCTCTCCCTCCGGCAGATAGTGGTTAGTCATCCATGGGTTGCGCTGGGTGGCATACCACTTTAGTGCCCGGTACGCTTTGTCCAGCCACAACTCCCTCCAAATCAGGGTCCACAGTTCTGTCACCCACTCAGCCAAGGGTTGCTTTCCTAGGAAGGGTTACCACAGGGCTACGAGTACCTGGAACCTCTGTTCCTCACCGGGAAGGCTCTCTCTCCGCTGCCGCTGTGCCTCCTCTAAGGCGTCATACCACAGCCCCTTTCGAGTGGCATCTCTGTAGTCCAGTATGCCCTCCTCTGATAAAGGCCCATCCTGTTGGGCCAAGTACTGCTGCAACCTCCAGCGAAACTCCTCTTCCATGTTGCTATGGATAGGAACGCTGCCCGGTAGCTAGCTCTGTCCCTTGAGCTCCTTCAAAGCCAGGGTCGCTGCACGAGTGCCAGCGTTGCCTTCAATGCACCATACACTAGTGCCTTCCTTGAATCCTCTGTGCAGGGAACAAAAAGGGAAAATCCCGCTGCTTGCCACCAGTTGTGACGGTATCATCCGTGTCACCGTCTAGTATTCCCTTCTTCCCATGAAATAGCACAGCCAAATAATCCACAGAGCAATAAATCGCTATTATCGCTATTATCGCTGGTATCGCCAAATAAGTCTATACATTAGCCAAAGCTGAATGCTAGAAATATTTTAGGCCACACATTCAAAAAATACAATTGCTTTTATCCCCTGCTCCCATGCAAGGGAGACACCCACAACAAACATACATTAACCCATAACACAAAGGTTACAACCCACATAACATCCTCCCGTCTGCCTGTGATATAATCATGGTACACCATGGTTAACATAATAAACCCAGGCAGGAGAATACACATTGTCCTCTGTCCTGGAGACAACCGAGTTGTAATTCAATTATCTCTCAGGACAGAGGGCAATCGCCAATATACACAGAGAGACAATGGAACAGACCTCACTACTCAACGTATACAATGTCCCACCCTTTTCAATACACATAGACATGTAACACATCCCAAAATGGCACGAATTAGACCAGGAGTTCAAAAGTTAATAAACGTCTCTTTGGCCTGGCTGTACTCATGGCTTTTCTGTCCAAAACCGGTTCTACACAGTCTTTTGTCCTGGAGACAATTGAGAAGTGATCCACTTATCTCCCAAGGACAGAGGCAAGACTCCATTAGCCACATGGTAGCAAAAGACAGCAAAATACATGAACTTATTTAACTATGCAGCTTTTGCATAAAACCGGTGCATACAACATGGGACCGTAATCACAGGGTAAGAGGCTGGCAAGTAGTCCTCTCCAAGTACTCGTGGCAACCTCAAAAGAGGGGAGTTTGTCACAGTCCTTTAATCTTTCCTGGTAAGTTTTATCCTGCAATCCATGTACCAGTTTAGTAGCTCTTCTCTGAACTCTCTCCAAAGTATCACTATCCTGGAGATATGCTCTACAGTACTGCGCACAATACTCCAGATGAGGTCTCACTAGTGCTCTGTAGAGCGGCATGAGCGCCCCCCTCTGTCTACTGGTAATGCCTCTCCCTATACACCCCAGCATTCTGCTAGCATCTCCTGCTGCTCTATGACAGGGTCTGCCTACCTTTAAGTCTTCTGAAAAGGAAGGAATAGGAAGTAAGCCCTTTTAGGGCATTCATGACCTGGTCATTGATTAATGTGAACATAAGAACTATTAATAGCTTTGTTCTTCCTTTTGCACACCTCTTCCCCAGCCCAGAAACCTATTTTTACTATCTCAATAAGAATCCATGTTCTTTTAGTCAGGATCAGCAGTCACACAAGAGAAAACAAGAAACATCCTTTCAAGTCTCCGGACTCAATATTTTCTTGAAATGACTCGAATTAGGCTTTCCTTCAAGCTTCACTGATGTGCTTGTGGTCAACAACACTTGCAATGGACCATCAAACCAGGATTTGAGGACAGGACTTTTGTAACGTGTCTTTCTACTACCACCCAATCTCCAGACACAAGTGGGTAGGTTCCTGGTGCTTTATCAATATCTGGAAGTGAAGCAAAAACTCAAATATATTTTAGTCAAATGCTCGTGCAAACTGATCACATAATCGGTTAGACAACCATATTGCATCTGGAGCTGCTGTGGGAAATACAATCCTGTCCTAGGGCCTGACCCACTAAGGCCTGTCTTATGGCTTCCAGCAGGCACTCTGTTCATGGCTTACCAGTCTCTGCCATGGCTTTTTTTAATCTTTACCTTTAGTGTCCTGTTCAGTTCCTTTTTTCCCTACTCTACCGCTGCTTTGTGGATGGTACGAAGCATGTAAGGCCTGTTCTACACCCAAAACCTTCATCATCTCCTGCATCACTTCACCTGTCAAGTGAACACCTCCATCCCTTTTAATGGTCTCAGGTAGCCCATATCTGCATACAACTTCGGCCATAATCTTCTTTGCTGTGGTCTTAGCTACCGGGTATGCTTCTGGCCATCCTGAAAACAAGTCATCGCACACCAATACATACTCATACACGTCCACCTTGGGTAGTTGAATGTAGTCTGCAACCGTTGAAAAAGATACAAAGGGCAAGACGTGTGTTCTTAGGGTACCTTAACCACCTTGTCTAACGTTTTTCTGGGCAAAAATCATACATCCTTGAGTATATATAACTGCTACAGTGCTGCACCCTGGGGCGTACCATGTACTAAATCACACATAGCAGCTTCTGACTGGTGCGTCACTCCATGGGTTGGCTGTGCCATCGTGGAGTAGAGGGACCTGGGAAGGAAGGCCTTCCTCATTTGTAGTCCCCTCTTTTCCATCCCCCAGTCCCTTTCCTCCTTCCCCGCCTGGTTCTGTAAGGTCTTAAGAACTTCCAGTGAGATAGGATGAGTTATTTCAGGGACCTGAGCTGAGACCACTAAGGCAGGGGTCTGCCTAGGCAATTTGGCAGCCATTTTTGCCGCCTGATCTGCCTTGGCTTTTCCCTTTGCCTCCTCTGAGTCTGTTTTACAGTGACCTTTCTTGTTATCACGGCCCCTCAAGTTGGCGACATGAGGGCTTCCATCAGAGACCTCACTGCTTTCCCATTTTGATGGGTTTACCTGAAGCGGTCAGGAAGTCTCTGGCTTTCCAAATGGGCCCATAGTCACGGGCTGTACCTGGAATCAGCGTGAACGTTGGCTGCTTTTCCATCTGCATGTCTGCAGGCCATCTCCAGAGTCCTCTGCTTCTTGGGCAAACATGTGTGGTGGTAAGGACTCTTTAGTGTCATGTTTAATCCCCACTGCCCAACCTGTGTAGTACCTGCCATCCTGGCCATACCTCGATCCATCCACAACGAGCACATGATCTGGATTATCTAATAGCTGATTTACCAAATCCCACTGTCCCTTGTGACATTTATCTGCAAACAGTCAGGAGCCTCTTCCTCTGGATCTGGAAGTCTGGAAGAAAAGTTTAAGTTCCCTAACTCTTCCCTCCCCACTTGCTCCAGAGGCAACAGGGTGGCTGGATCCACAATACTACATCTTTGAACATTTCAGGCGTCATATGAAAACCCTTTGTCAGCGAAAACACATTACATTAATGAAATGATGATCAGACATCAACACAATAATATCCCTGATAGGCACAATATTTGGATGAATAGATTGATGGAAAAAGTCACAATAGCTGGAATTCTGTGATGGAGAAACAAGTCTATACAGATAATATTATCTAGAGTGGTCCCATATATTAGTAATTAGGACAAATAATCAACACGATGAATCCATGGTAGCACATAAAACACTTGCTTTATAAGCTTCAGGAAATAAGTCTGTGATACGTCATGGTCGTCTGTAACAGGGTCACTTGTGAGAAGACAAGAAAGGTAATAGAATCTAGAATGAAGGTCCATGACATGATCCTATGTGTTAGCAGTAGGTTAAGAAATCGACACAATAAACATATGGTCGGGATCAGTAATTAACTGTTAATTTAGTAACTGTTTGGTGCACTAAAACCCATATACATACTGCGGAGAAACACACATTTGTGTAGTAGTCATTGTGTCCTTTTTGCCTTTTCGAGAAATTTGGACTGAATTCCTGAGCTGAGCCGGATGGGCAGATGTCCTTTCTCAGCCCTATAAAACTATGTGAATATGAACATTCAAATCAGCAAGCAGAGATATACCGAGGTTCAGTGGCCTTCTCCCGGCACATAAGGATTCAGCAGAGTTAAACCACACACTTTGTAGGTTATCACATCTAACTCTGCCGGCAACAAAAAGGTTCTTGGGTTGTACTTCCATGAGGATAGACGTAATATCACAGTCCCTTCGTGGTTCAGGACTATCTCAGAGTCTTCATCACACACGGCTTGTACAACTGCACCAGCTCTGATGCAGAAAGGGGTGCTTCTGGCCACGGGGCCAAGTCTGGCTGAGTAATGTGCCACAGGGCGTTGTTGCTGCTGGCCATGCAGTTGGGTGAGGACAGCTGAGGCATGGCCACTCACTTCTGTACAATGCAATCTAAATGTGGTAATCTGATAGGCCCAGTGCGGGGAGAACAAGCATCTACCAGCTCATCTGTAAGGTGGAAGGGACTAAAAGACAAACAATCATAAAGAGGCGGCATCAAACGTGCGCATCCACGGTCTGCAATAAGGAACAAGGCCCAAAAATGATGTCCTCAGTGCATTCATGTTTCTGGGCAAACAGGTGAGAGGTTTCCCCCCAGGAAGGTAACAGTAATGCAGAAAACTGAAGTTTTATTTTTGACACCTTGCAGCTATGATTAGTTAAAAAAGGAGAGGAGTGACATGGCTGCAGTATACATACTGGGCGAGTTCTGGGCCCCCTGCGGCAGCACCCCCCAGGTACCCTGTTTACCCTCATGTGTGAAGGCAAACAACTACCAACTGTCTGGATGTGGTGGTGCTGAAAGGAAAACATTGGTCAAATCAATGACAGTGGAGGGGGTAGAGGCCACGGGAACCTAAGCCAACAAGGTGTGTGGATTGGGCACGATGGGGGTGTTAACACTGCGGCTTCATTGACAGCACGTAGGTCACGTACCACCTGGTATCGGGTTGGTTTGCCCCTCTCACTTTTCTTTTTCACAGGGTATAAAAGAGTGTTAGAAGGGGGTACAATGTCCTTGATAATCCCTTCTACTTTCAAAAAGTCTCAGACTGTTTGAGATATGGCATCTGACTGAGCCATACTCAAGAGATAGTGCATCTTCCTGGGAAGTGGGGCACCAGGTTTCATCTCCACTTCTACAGGAGGGACTGGGAGCTTTCCAACATCCGTGGGCCCAGTGCATTCCCGTAAGCAGGGCTTCCTTCTCATCTTCCGGGAGTACTGACACAAACATGGACCTGGGAGTTTAATCCAGAAAGTCTGCACTCAGGAGGAACAGGGGGCGTTACCACTGACCAGCAACCGGGCAAACACTTCTTGGGTAAGGGCAAATCTAACACAGATGGGTTCTGTTATAAGAGGAGTGTACTACTTTCCCATCCACTTCTACCCAAGGACTGGTGTTCTTGGAGAGTAAGTCAGGGGAGGCCATGTTTACTGTGCACAATTGTCTTGGCTGCTCCAGTATCAAAGACGGGACTACTTCTTCATCACCCGGAGTGAGGGACATCATTGGGACCGGACTTGAATCTGCTAAAATGTTTAAAAGGCACAGCCGATACTGGACGTACTGGATTGCCTGTTTCCTAATCTTAGTCTAACTTCCCCCCCCTCACCTGCGTTGTCCTAATGACAAAACATAGGTGTCTGTGGGGGCGGACAGTGATCCAGGCAACACAGAATACGATGCTCTGGTGTGGTGCGGACACACAGCACAACGCTCTCATCTGGGTCCTGGGTCCCACAGACTCTGCAGGTCCATCCCTCAGGACCGTTATAGGGTGGCGGACCTACTGTGTCCTTGTGGAGGTGGTTTACCATTATCCTGATAACATTCACATCCCGACTTTCTGGCTCTCTCCACCTCCTCCTCCGTACACTGGCCTCTCGCAGGGAGACTTCTGTCTGTCCTGAGGGCCTGTTATCCTTCCGCCACCCTTTATTCGCTTTTTCTCACTACTACTCTCAGTTTACCATCGGAGATGGTGGGGGGGGGGTGATTACACCTTTCATTAGCTGCTGATATTTTCACTGCCTGTCTACATTCTTTGCTACTTCTGCAGCCTCTTATCTCAAGGTCAGCATTTGTCAGCAACATCATCTGACAGACGGAGAGAACAGACTCTGCCCGGCCTCAAAGCCACAGTTCACCACCGGTGGGACCATCTCCATCACAATCCCCGATTCCCACAAATGGGCAGGAGGTGGGGGGGACTTCAATTGACTTTACTTGAAAAAAAGAAACATAGAAGTTAAAATATTTCATCTGAATGAACAATTAAACAATACTACCGGTCATGACTGATTATAGGGGGCAGTGTGGGGGAAATTACTATATGGGGCAGTGTGGGGGAAATTACTATATGGGGCAGTGTGGGGGAAATTACTATATGGGGGCAGTGTGGGGGAAATTACTATATGGAGCAGTGTGGAGGAAATTACTATATGGGGCAGTGTGGGGGAAATTACTATATGGAGCAGTGTGGGGGAAATTACTATATGGGGCAGTGTGGGGGAAATTACTATATGGGGCAGTGTGGGGGAAATTACTATATGGGGGCAGTGTGGGGGAAATTACTATATGGGGGCAGTGTGGAGGAAATTACTATATGGGGCAGTGAGGGGGAAATTACTATATGGGGCAGTGTGGGGGAAATTACTATATGGGGCAGTGTGGGGGAAATTACTATATGGGGGGAAGTGTGGGGGAAATTACTATATGGGGCAGTGTGGAGGAAATTACTATATGGGACAGTGTGGGGGAAATTACTGTATGGGGGCAGTGTGGGGGAAATTACTATATGAGGCAGTGTGGGGGAAATTACTATATGGGGGCCGTGTGGGGGAAATTACTATATGGGGGCAGTGTGGGGGAAATTACTATATGGGCAGTGTGAGGGAAATTACTATATGGGGGCAGTGTGGGGGGAAATTACTATATGGGGCAGTGTGGGGGAAATTACTATATGGGGCAGTGTGGGGGAAATTACTATATGGGGCAGTGTGGGGGAAATTACTATATGGGACAGTGTGGGGGAAATTACTGTATGGGGGCAGTGTGGGGGAAATTACTATATGAGGCAGTGTGAGGGAAATTACTATGTGGGGGCAGTGTGGGGGAAATTACTATATGGGGCAGTGTGGAGGAAATTACTATATGGGGCAGTGTGGGGGAAATTACTATATGGGGCAGTGTGGGGGAAATTACTATATGGGGCAGTGTGGGGGAAATTACTATATGGGGCAGTGTGGGGGAAATTACTATATGGGGCAGTGTGGGGGAAATTACTATATGGGGCAGTGTGGGGGAAATTACTATATGGGGCAGTGTGGGGGAAATTACTATATGGGGCAGTGTGGGGGAAATTACTATATGGGGCAGTGTGGGGGAAATTACTATATGGGGCAGTGTGGGGGAAATTACTATATGGGGCAGTGTGGGGGAAATTACTATATGGGGCAGTGTGGGGGAAATTACTATATGGGACAGTGTGGGGGAAATTACTGTATGGGGGCAGTGTGGGGGAAATTACTATATGAGGCAGTGTGGGGGAAATTACTATATGGGGCAGTGTGGGGGAAAGTACTATATGGGGCAGTGTGGGGGAAATTACTATATGGGGCAGTGTGGGGGAAATTACTATATGGGGGCAGTGTGGGGGAAATTACTATATGGGGGCAGTGTGGGGGAAATTACTATATGGGGGCAGTGTGGAGGAAATTACTATATGGGGTAGTGTGGGGGAAATTACTATATGGGGCAGTGTGGGGGAAATTACTATATGGGGGCAGTGTGGGGGAAATTACTATATGGAGCAGTGTGGGGGAAATTACTATATGGAGCAGTGTGGGGGAAATTAATATATGTGGCAGTGTGGGGGAAATTACTATATGGGGGCAGTGTGGGGGAAATTACTATATGGGGGCAGTGTGGGGGAAATTACTATATGGGGCAGTGTGGGGGAAATTACTATATGGGGCAGTGTGGGGGAAATTACTATATGGGGCAGTGTGGGGGAAATTACTATATGGGGGCAGTGTGGGGGAAATTACTATATGGAGCAGTGTGGAGGAAATTACTATATGGGGCAGTGTGGGGGAAATTACTATATGGAGCAGTGTGGGGGAAATTACTATATGGGGCAGTGTGGGGGAAATTACTATATGGGGCAGTGTGGGGGAAATTACTATATGGGGGCAGTGTGGGGGAAATTACTATATGGGGGCAGTGTGGAGGAAATTACTATATGGGGCAGTGTGGGGGAAATTACTATATGGGGCAGTGTGGGGGAAATTACTATATGGGGGAAGTGTGGGGGAAATTACTATATGGGGCAGTGTGGAGGAAATTACTATATGGGACAGTGTGGGGGAAATTACTGTATGGGGGCAGTGTGGGGGAAATTACTATATGAGGCAGTGTGGGGGAAATTACTATATGGGGGCCGTGTGGGGGAAATTACTATATGGGGGCAGTGTGGGGGAAATTACTATATGGGCAGTGTGAGGGAAATTACTATGTGGGGGCAGTGTGGGGGGAAATTACTATATGGGGCAGTGTGGGGGAAATTACTATATGGGGCAGTGTGGGGGAAATTACTATATGGGGCAGTGTGGGGGAAATTACTATATGGGACAGTGTGGGGGAAATTACTGTATGGGGGCAGTGTGGGGGAAATTACTATATGAGGCAGTGTGAGGGAAATTACTATGTGGGGGCAGTGTGGGGGGAAATTACTATATGGGGCAGTGTGGGGGAAATTACTATATGGGGGCAGTGTGGGGGAAATTACTATATGGGGGCAGTGTGGGGGAAATTACTATATGGGGGCAGTGTGGAGGAAATTACTATATGGGGGTAGTGTGGGGGAAATTACTATATGGGGCAGTGTGGGGGAAATTACTATATGGGGCAGTGTGGGGGAAATTACTATATGGGGCAGTGTGGGGGAAATTACTATATGGGGCAGTGTGGGGGAAATTACTATATGGGGCAGTGTGGGGGAAATTACTATATGGGGCAGTGTGGGGGAAATTACTATATGGGACAGTGTGGGGGAAATTACTGTATGGGGGCAGTGTGGGGGAAATTACTATATGGGGGCAGTGTGGGGGAAATTACTATATGGGGGCAGTGTGGGGGAAATGACTATATGGGGGCAGTGTGGAGGAAATTACTATATGGGGTAGTGTGGGGGAAATTACTATATGGGGCAGTGTGGGGGAAATTACTATATGGGGGCAGTGTGGGGGAAATTACTATATGGAGCAGTGTGGGGGAAATTACTATATGGAGCAGTGTGGGGGAAATTACTATATGGGGCAGTGTGGGGGAAATTACTATATGGGGCAGTGTGGGGGAAATTACTATATGGGGCAGTGTGGGGGAAATTACTATAGGGGGCAGTGTGGGGGAAATTACTATATGGGGGCAGTGTGGGGGAAATTACTATATGGGGGCAGTGTGGGGGAAATTACTATATGGGGCAGTGTGGGGGAAATTACTATATGGGGCAGTGTGGGGGAAATTACTATATGGGGCAGTGTGGGGGAAATTACTATATGGGGCAGTGTGGGGGAAATTACTATATGGGGCAGTGTGGAGGAAATTACTATATGGGGGCAGTGTAGGGGAAATTACTATATGGGGCAGTGTGGGGGAAATTACTATATGGGGCAGTGTGGGGGAAATTACTATATGGGGCAGTGTGAGGGAAATTACTATGTGGGGGCAGTGTGGGGAAAATTACTATATGGGGCAGTGTGGAGGAAATTACTACATGGGGCAGTGTGTGGGAAATTACTATATGGGGCAGTGTGGGGGAAATTACTATATGGGGGCAGTGTGGGGGAAATTACTATATGGGGGCAGTGTGGGGGAAATTACTATATGGTGCAGTGTGGGGGAAATTACTATGTGGGGGCAGTGTGGGGAAATTACTATAGGGGGCAGTGTGGAGGAAATTACTATATGGGGCAGTGTGGGGGAAATTACTATATGGGGCAGTGTGAGGGAAATTACTATATGGGGCAGTGTGGGGGAAATTACTATATGGGGGCAGTGTGGGGGAAATTACTATATGGTGCAGTGTGGGGGAAATTACTATGTGGGGCAGTGTGGGGGAAATTACTATATGGGGGCAGTGTGGGGGAAATTACTATATGGTGCAGTGTGGGGGAAATTACTATGTGGGGGCAGTGTGGGGGAAATTACTATATGGGGCAGTGTGGGGGAAATTACTATATGGGGGCAGTGTGGGGGAAATTACTATATGGGGCAGTGTGGGGGAAATTACTATATGGGGCAGTGTGGGGGAAATTACTATATGGGGCAGTGTGAGGGAAATTACTATGTGGGGGCAGTGTGGGGGAAATTACTATATGGTGCAGTGTGGGGGAAATTACTATGTGGGGGCAGTGTGGGGGAAATTACTATGTGGGGGCAGTGTGGGGGAAATTACTATATGGGGCAGTGTGGGGGAAATTACTATATGGGGGCAGTGTGGGGGAAATTACTATATGGTGCAGTGTGGGGGAAATTACTATATGGGGGCAGTGTGGGGAAAATTACTATATGGGGCAGTGTGGAGGAAATTACTATATGGGGGCAGTGTGGGGGAAATTACTATATGGGGCAGTGTGGAGGAAATTACTATATGGGGCAGTGTGGGGGAAATTACTATATGGAGCAGTGTGGGGGAAATTACTATATGGGGCAGTGTGGGGGAAATTACTATATGGGGCAGTGTGGAGGAAATTACTATATGGGGCAGTGTGGAGGAAATTACTATATGGGGCAGTGTGGGGGAAATTATTATATGGGGCAGTGTGGGGGAAATTACTATATGGAGCAGTGTGGGGGAAATTACTATATGGGGGCAGTGTGGGGAAAATTACTATATGGGGCAGTGTGTGGGAAATTACTATATGGGGCAGTGTGGGGGAAATTACTATATGGGGGCAGTGTGGGGGAAATTACTATATGGGGGCAGTGTGGGGGAAATTACTATATGGTGCAGTGTGGGGGAAATTACTATGTGGGGGCAGTGTGGGGAAATTACTATAGGGGGCAGTGTGGAGGAAATTACTATATGGGGCAGTGTGGGGGAAATTACTATATGGGGCAGTGTGAGGGAAATTACTATATGGGGCAGTGTGGGGGAAATTACTATATGGGGGCAGTGTGGGGGAAATTACTATATGGTGCAGTGTGGGGGAAATTACTATGTGGGGCAGTGTGGGGGAAATTACTATATGGTGCAGTGTGGGGGAAATTACTATGTGGGGGCAGTGTGGGGGAAATTACTATATGGGGCAGTGTGGGGGAAATTACTATATGGGGGCAGTGTGGGGGAAATTACTATATGGGGCAGTGTGGGGGAAATTACTATATGGGGCAGTGTGGGGGAAATTACTATATGGGGGCAGTGTGAGGGAAATTACTATATGGGGCAGTGTGGGGGAAATTACTATATGGGGGCAGTGTGGGGGAAATTACTATATGGTGCAGTGTGGGGGAAATTACTATGTGGGGGCAGTGTGGGGGAAATTACTATATGGGGCAGTGTGGGGGAAATTACTATATGGGGGCAGTGTGGGGGAAATTACTATATGGGGGCAGTGTGGGGGAAATTACTACATGGGGCAGTGTGGGGGAAATTACTATATGGTGCAGTGTGAGGGAAATTACTATATGGGGCAGTGTGGGGGAAATTACTATATGGGGGCAGTGTGAGGGAAATTACTATATGGGGCAGTGTGGGGGAAATTACTATATGGGGGCAGTGTGGGGGAAATTACTATATGGTGCAGTGTGGGGGAAATTACTATATGGGGCAGTGTGAGGGAAATTACTATATGGGGCAGTGTGGGGGAAATTACTATATGGGGGCAGTGTGGGGGAAATTACTATATGGTGCAGTGTGGGGGAAATTACTATGTGGGGGCAGTGTGGGGGAAATTACTATATGGGGCAGTGTGGGGGAAATTACTATATGGGGGCAGTGTGGGGGAAATTACTATATGGGGGTAGTGTGGGGGAAATTACTATATGGGGCAGTGTGGGGGAAATTACTATATGGGGCAGTGTGAGGGAAATTACTATATGGGGCAGTGTGGGGGAAATTACTATATGGTGCAGTGTGGGGGAAATTACTATGTGGGGGCAGTGTGGGGGAAATTACTATATGGGGCAGTGTGGGGGAAATTACTATATGGGGGCAGTGTGGGGGAAATTACTATATGGGGGCAGTGTGGGGGAAATTACTATATGGGGGCAGTGTGGGGGAAATTACTACATGGGGCAGTGTGGGGGAAATTACTATATGGTGCAGTGTGGGGGAAATTACTATATGGGGGCAGTGTGGGGGAAATTACTATATGGTGCAGTGTGAGGGAAATTACTATATGGGGCAGTGTGGGGGAAATTACTATATGGGGGCAGTGTGAGGGAAATTACTATATGGGGCAGTGTGGGGGAAATTACTATATGGGGGCAGTGTGGGGGAAATTACTATATGGTGCAGTGTGGGGGAAATTACTATATGGGGCAGTGTGAGGGAAATTACTATATGGGGCAGTGTGGGGGAAATTACTATATGGGGGCAGTGTGGGGGAAATTACTATATGGTGCAGTGTGGGGGAAATTACTATGTGGGGGCAGTGTGGGGGAAATTACTATATGGGGCAGTGTGGGGGAAATTACTATATGGGGGCAGTGTGGGGGAAATTACTATATGGGGGTAGTGTGGGGGAAATTACTATATGGGGCAGTGTGGGGGAAATTACTATATGGGGCAGTGTGAGGGAAATTACTATATGGGGCAGTGTGGGGGAAATTACTATATGGTGCAGTGTGGGGGAAATTACTATGTGGGGGCAGTGTGGGGGAAATTACTATATGGGGCAGTGTGGGGGAAATTACTATATGGGGGCAGTGTGGGGGAAATTACTATATGGGGGCAGTGTGGGGGAAATTACTACATGGGGCAGTGTGGGGGAAATTACTATATGGTGCAGTGTGGGGGAAATTACTATGTGGGGGCAGTGTGGGGGAAATTACTATATGGGGGCAGTGTGGGGGAAATTACTATATGGGAGCAGTGTGGGGGAAATTACTATATGGGGGCAGTGTGGAGGAAATTACTATATGGGGGCAGTGTGGGGGAAATTATTATATGGGGGCAGTGTGGGGGAAATTACTATATGGGGCAGTGTGGGGGAAATTACTATATGGGGCAGTGTGGGGGAAATTACTATATGGGGCAGTGTGGGGGAAATTACTATATGGGTGCAGTGTGGGGGAAATTACTATATGGGGCAGTGTGGAGGAAATTACTATATGGGGGCAGTGTGGGGGAAATTACTATATGGGGCAGTGTGGGGGGAATTACTATATGGGGGCAGTGTGGGGGAAATTACTATATGGGGCAGTGTGGGGGGAATTACTATATGGGGCCAGTGTGGGGGAAATTACTATATGGGGCACTGTGGGGGGAAATTACTATATGGGGCAGTGTGGGGGAAATTACTATATGGGGCAGTGTGGGGGAAATTACTATATGGGGCAGTGTGGGGGAAATTACTATATGGGGCAGTGTGGGGGAAATTACTATATGGGGGCAGTGTGGGGGAAATTACTATATGGGGCAGTGTGGGGAAATTACTATATGGGGCAGTGTGGGGAAATTACTATATGGGGCAGTGTGGGGGAAATTACTATATGGGGCAATGTGGGGGAAATTACTATATGGGGGCAGTGTGGGGGGAATTACTATATGGGGCAGTGTGGGGGGAAATTACTATATGGGGGCAGTGTGGGGGAAATTACTATATGGGGCAGTGTGGGGGGAATTACTATATGGGGCAGTGTGGGGAAATTACTATATGGGGGCAGTGTGGGGGAAATTACTATATGGGGCAGTGTGGGGGAAATTACTATATAGGGCAGTGTGGGGGAAATTACTATATGGGGCAGTGTGGGGGAAATTACTATATGGGGGCAGTGTGGAGGAAATTACTATATGGGGGCAGTGTGGAGGAAATTACTATATGGGGGCAGTGTGGAGGAAATTACTATATGGGGGCAGTGTGGAGGAAATTACTATATGGGGGCAGTGTAGGGGAAATTACTATATGGGGCAGTGTGGGGAAATTACTATATGGGGCAGTGTGGGGAAATTACTATATGGGGGCAGTGTGGGGGAAATTACTATATGGGGCAGTGTGGGGGAAATTACTATATGGGGCAGTGTGGGGGAAATTACTATATGGGGCAGTGTGGGGGAAATTACTATATGGGGCAGTGTGAGGGAAATTACTATATGGGGGCAGTGTGGGGGAAATTACTATATGGGGGCAGTGTGGGGGAAATTGCTATATGGGGGCAGTGTGGGGGAATTACTATATGGGGCCAGTGTGGGGGAAATTGCTATATGGGGCAGTGTGGGGGGAAATTACTATATGGGGCAGTGTGGGGGGAATTACTATATGGGGCCAGGGTGGAGGAAATTACTATATGGGGCAGTGTGGGGGAAATTACTATATGGGGGCAGTGTGGGGGAATTACTATATGGGGCCAGTGTGGGGGAAATTACTATATGGGGCAGTGTGGAGGGAAATTACTATATGGGGCAGTGTGGGGGGAATTACTATATGGGGCCAGGGTGGAGGAAATTACTATATGGGGCAGTGTGGGGGAAATTACTATATGGGGCAGTGTGGGGGAAATTACTATATGGGGGCAGTGTGGGGGAAATTACTATATGGGGCAGTGTGGAGGAAATTACTATATGGGGCAGTGTGGGGGAAATTACTATATGGGGCAGTGTGGAGGAAATTACTATATGGGCCAGTGTGGGGGAAATTACTATATGGGGCAGTGTGGGGGAAATTACTATATGGGGCAGTGTGGGGGGAATTACTATATGGGACAGTGTGGGGGAAATTACTATATGGGGCAGTGTGGGGGGAAATTACTATATGGAGCAGTGTGGGGGAAATTACTATATGGGGCAGTGTGGAGGAAATTACTATATGGGCCAGTGTGGGGGAAATTACTATATGGGGCAGTGTGGGGGAAATTACTATATGGGGCAGTGTGGGGGGAATTACTATATGGGACAGTGTGGGGGAAATTACTATATGGGGCAGTGTGGGGGGAAATTACTATATGGGGGCAGTGTGGGGGGAATTACTATATGGGGGCAGTGTGGGGGAAATTACTATATGGGGCAGTGTGGGGGGAAATTACTATATGGGGCAGTGTGGGGGAAATTACTATATGGGGGCAGTGTGGGGGAAATTACTATATGGGGCAGTGTGGGGGAAATCACTATATGGAGCAGTGTGGGGGAAGTTACTATATGTTGGTAGTGTGGGGAAAATTACTATATGGAGCAGTGTGGGGGAAGTTACTATAGGGGGCAGTGTGGGGGAAATTACTATATGGAGCAGTGTGGGGGAAATTACTATATGGGGGCAGTGTGGGGGAAATTACTATATGGGGCAGTGTGGGGGGAAATTACTATATGGGGCAGTGTGGGGGAAATTACTATATGGGGGCAGTGTGGGGGAAATTACTATATGGGGCAGTGTGGGGGAAATTACTATATGGTGCAGTGTGGGGGAAATTACTATATGGAGCAGTGTGGGGGAAATTACTATATGGAGCAGTGTTGGGGAAATTACTATATGGGGCAGTGTGGGGGAAATTACTATATGGGGCAGTGTGGGGGAAATTACTATATGGAGCAGTGTGGGGGAAATTACTATATGGGGCAGTGTGGGGGAAATTACTATATGGGGGCAGTGTGGGGGAAATTACTATATGGGGCAGTGTGGGGGAAATTACTATATGGGGCAGTGTGGGGGAAATTACTATATGGGGGCAGTGTGGGGGAAATTACTATATGGGGCAGTGTGGGGGAAATTACTATATGGGGCAGTGTGGGGGAAATTACTATATGGGGGCACTGTGGGGGAAATTACTATATGGGGGCAGTGTGGGGGAAATTACTATATGGGGGCAGTGTGGGGGAAATTACTATATGGGGGCAGTGTGGAGGAAATTACTATATGGGGGCAGTGTGGGGGAAATTATTATATGGGGGCAGTGTGGGGGAAATTACTATATGGGGCAGTGTGGGGGAAATTACTATATGGGGCAGTGTGGGGGAAATGACTATATGGGGCAGTGTGTGGGAAATTACTATATGGGGCAGTGTGGGGGGAAATTACTATATGGGGCAGTGTGGGGGAAATTACTATATGGGGGCAGTGTGGGGGAAATTACTATATGGGGCAGTGTGGGGGAAATTACTATATGGGGGCAGTGTGGGGGAAATTACTATATGGGGCAGTGTGGGGGAAATTACTATATGGGGGCAGTGTGGGGGAAATTACTATATGGGGCAGTGTGTGGGAAATTACTATATGGGGCAGTGTGGGGGAAATTACTATATGGGGGCAGTGTGGGGGAAATTACTATATGGGGCAGTGTGGGGGATATTACTATATGGGGTAAGTGTGGGGGAAATTACTATATGGGGCAGTGTGGGGGAAATTACTATATGGGGCAGGGTGGAGGAAATTACTATATGGGGGCAGTGTGGGGAAAATTACTATATGGGGGAAGTGTGGGGGAAATTACTATATGGGGCAGTGTGGGGGAAATTACTATATGGGGGCAGTGTGGAGGAAATTACTATATGGGGCAGTGTGGGGGAAATTACTATATGGGGACAGTGTGGGGGAAATTACTATATGGGGCAGTGTGGGAGAAATTACTATATGGGGACAGTGTGGGGGGAATTACTATATGGGGCAGTGTGGGGGAAATTACTATATGGAGCAGTGTGGGGTAAATTACTATATGGAGCAGTGTAGAGGAAATTACTATATGGGGGCAGTGTGGGGGAAATTACTATATGGGGGCAGTGTGGTGGAAATTACTATATGGGGCAGTGTGGGGAAAATTACTATATGGGGCAGTGTGGGGGAAATTACTATATGGGGGCAGTGTGGGGGAAATTACTATATGGGGCAGTGTGGGGGAAATTACTATATGGGGCAGTGTAGGGGAAATTACTATATGGGGCAGTGAGGGGGAAATTACTATATGGGGCAGTGTGGGGGAAATTACTATATGGGGCAGTGTGGGGGAAATTACTATATGGGGCAGTGTGGAGGAAATTACTATATGGGGCAGTGTGGAGGAAATTACTATATGGAGCAGTGTGGGGGAAATTACTATATGGGGCAGTGTGGGGGGAATTACTATATGGGGCAGTGTGGGGGAAATTACTATATGGGGGCAGTGTGGGGGGAATTACTATATGGAGCAGTGTGGGGGAAATTACTTTATGGGGGCAGTGTGGGGAAAATTACTATATGGAGCAGTGTAGAGGAAATTACCGTATGGGGGTAGTGTGGGGGAAGTTACTATATGGGGCAGTGTGGGGGAAATTACTATATGGGGGCAGTGTGGAGGAAATTACTATATGGGGTAGTGTGGGGGAAATTACTATATGGGGCAGTGTGGGGGGAAATTACTATATGGGGCAGTGTGGAGGAAATTACTATATGGGGCAGTGTGGGGGAAATTACTATATGGGGCAGTGTGGGGGAAATTACTATATGGGGGCAGTGTGGGGGAAATTAATATATGGGGCAGTGTGGGGGAAATTACTATATGGGGCAGTGTGGGGGAAATTACTATATGGAGCAGTGTGGGGGAAATTACTATATGGGGCAGTGTGGGGGGAATTACTATATGGGGCAGTGTGGGGGAAGTTACTGTATAGGGGCAGTGTGGGGGAAATTACTATATGGGGCAGTGTGGGGGAAATTACTATATGGGGCAGTGTGGAGGAAATTACTATATGGGGCAGTGTGGGGGAAATTACTATATGGGGCAGTGTGGGGGGAAATTACTATATGGGGCAGTGTGGGGGAAATTACTATATGGGGGCAGTGTGGGGAAATTAATATATGGGGCAGTGTGGGGGAAATTACTATATGGGGCAGTGTGGGGGAAATTACTATATGGGGGCAGTGTGGGGGAAATTAATATATGGGGCAGTGTGGGGGAAATTACTATATGGGGCAGTGTGGGGGAAATTACTATATGGAGCAGTGTGGGGGAAATTACTATATGGGGCAGTGTGGGGGGAATTACTATATGGGGCAGTGTGGGGGAAGTTACTGTATAGGGGCAGTGTGGGGGAAATTACTATATGGGGCAGTGTGGGGGAAATTACTATATGGGGCAGTGTGGAGGAAATTACTATATGGGGCAGTGTGGGGGAAATTACTATATGGGGCATTGTGGGGGGAAATTACTATATGGGGCAGTGTGGGGGAAATTACTATATGGGGGCAGTGTGGGGGAAATTAATATATGGGGCAGTGTGGGGGAAATTACTATATGGGGCAGTGTGGGGGGAAATTACTATATGGGGCAGTGTGGGGGAAATTACTATATGGGGCAGTGTGGGGGAAATTACTATATGGGGCAGTGTGGGGGAAATTACTGTATGGGGGCAGTGTGGGGGAAATTACTATATGGGGCAGTGTGGGGGAAATTACTATATGGGGCAGTGTGGGGGAAATTACTATATGGGGGCAGTGTGGGGGAAATTACTATATGGGGCAGTGTGGGGGGAAATTACTATATGGAGCAGTGTGGGGGAAATTACTATATGGGGGCAGTGTGGGGGAAATTACTATATGGCGCAGTGTGGGGGAAATTACTATATGGGGCAGTGTTTGGGAAATTACTATATGGGGCAGTGTGGGGGAAATTACTATATGGAGCAGTGTGGAGGAAATTACTATATGGGGGCAGTGTGGGGGAAATTACTATATGGGGCAGTGTGGGGGAAATTACTATATGGGGCAGTGTGGAGGGAAATTACTATATGGGGCAGTGTGGAGGAAATTACTGTATGGAGCAGTGTGGGGGAAATTACTGTATGGGGCAGTGTGGGGGAAATTACTATATGGGGCAGTGTGGAGGGAAATTACTATATGGGGCAGTGTGGAGGAAATTACTGTATGGAGCAGTGTGGGGGAAATTACTATATGGGGGCAGTTTGGGGGAAATTACTATATGGGGCAGTGTGGGGGAAATTACTATATGGGGCAGTGTGGGGGAAATTACTATATGGGGGCAGTGTGGGGGGAAATTACTATATGGGGGCAGTGTGGGGGAAATTACTATATGGGGCAGTGTGGGGGGAATTACTATATGGGGCAGTGTGGGGGATATTACTATATGGAGCAGTGTGGGGGAAGTTACTATATGGGGGCAGTGTGGGGGAAATTACTATATGGGGCAGTGTGGGGGAAATTACTATATGGGGCAGTGTGGGGGAAATTACTATATGGGGCAGTGTGGGGGAAATTACTATATGGGGGGCAGTGTGGGGGAAATTACTATATGGGGTAATGTGGGGTAAACTACTATATGGGGGCAGTGTGGGGGAAATTACTATATGGGGTAATGTGGGGTAAACTACTATATGGGGTAGTGTGGGGGAAATTACTATATGGGGCATTGTGGGGGGAAATTACTATATGGGGCATTGTGGGGGAAGTTACTGTATAGGGGCAGTGTGGGGGAAATTACTATATGGGGCAGTGTGGGGGAAATTACTATATGGGGCAGTGTGGAGGAAATTACTATATGGGGCAGTGTGGGGGAAATTACTATATGGGGCATTGTGGGGGGAAATTACTATATGGGGCAGTGTGGGGGAAATTACTATATGGGGGCAGTGTGGGGGAAATTAATATATGGGGCAGTGTGGGGGAAATTACTATATGGGGCAGTGTGGGGGGAAATTACTATATGGGGCAGTGTGGGGGAAATTACTATATGGGGCAGTGTGGGGGAAATTACTATATGGGGCAGTGTGGGGGAAATTACTGTATGGGGGCAGTGTGGGGGAAATTACTATATGGGGCAGTGTGGGGGAAATTACTATATGGGGCAGTGTGGGGGAAATTACTATATGGGGGCAGTGTGGGGGAAATTACTATATGGGGCAGTGTGGGGGAAATTACTATATGGAGCAGTGTGGGGGAAATTACTATATGGGGGCAGTGTGGGGGAAATTACTATATGGCGCAGTGTGGGGGAAATTACTATATGGGGCAGTGTTTGGGAAATTACTATATGGGGCAGTGTGGGGGAAATTACTATATGGAGCAGTGTGGAGGAAATTACTATATGGGGGCAGTGTGGGGGAAATTACTATATGGGGCAGTGTGGGGGAAATTACTATATGGGGCAGTGTGGAGGGAAATTACTATATGGGGCAGTGTGGAGGAAATTACTGTATGGAGCAGTGTGGGGGAAATTACTGTATGGGGCAGTGTGGGGGAAATTACTATATGGGGCAGTGTGGAGGGAAATTACTATATGGGGCAGTGTGGAGGAAATTACTGTATGGAGCAGTGTGGAGGAAATTACTATGTGGGGGCAGTGTGGGGGAAATTACTATATGGAGCAGTGTGGGGGAAATTACTATATGGGGGCAGTTTGGGGGAAATTACTATATGGGGCAGTGTGGGGGAAATTACTATATGGGGCAGTGTGGAGGGAAATTACTATATGGGGCAGTGTGGAGGAAATTACTGTATGGAGCAGTGTGGGGGAAATTACTGTATGGGGCAGTGTGGGGGAAATTACTATATGGGGCAGTGTGGAGGGAAATTACTATATGGGGCAGTGTGGAGGAAATTACTGTATGGAGCAGTGTGGGGGAAATTACTATGTGGGGGCAGTGTGGGGGAAATTACTATATGGAGCAGTGTGGGGGAAATTACTATATGGGGGCAGTTTGGGGGAAATTACTATATGGGGCAGTGTGGGGGAAATTACTATATGGGGCAGTGTGGGGGAAATTACTATATGGGGGCAGTGTGGGGGGAAATTACTATATGGGGGCAGTGTGGGGGAAATTACTATATGGGGCAGTGTGGGGGGAATTACTATATGGGGCAGTGTGGGGGATATTACTATATGGAGCAGTGTGGGGGAAGTTACTATATGGGGGCAGTGTGGGGGAAATTACTATATGGGGCAGTGTGGGGGAAATTACTATATGGGGCAGTGAGGGGGAAATTACTATATGGGGCAGTGTGGGGGAAATTACTATATGGGGCAGTGTGGAGGGAAATTACTATATGGGGCAGTGTGGAGGAAATTACTGTATGGAGCAGTGTGGGGGAAATTACTGTATGGGGCAGTGTGGGGGAAATTACTATATGGGGCAGTGTGGAGGGAAATTACTATATGGGGCAGTGTGGAGGAAATTACTGTATGGAGCAGTGTGGGGGAAATTACTATATGGGGGCAGTTTGGGGGAAATTACTATATGGGGCAGTGTGGGGGAAATTACTATATGGGGCAGTGTGGGGGAAATTACTATATGGGGGCAGTGTGGGGGGAAATTACTATATGGGGGCAGTGTGGGGGAAATTACTATATGGGGCAGTGTGGGGGGAATTACTATATGGGGCAGTGTGGGGGATATTACTATATGGAGCAGTGTGGGGGAAGTTACTATATGGGGGCAGTGTGGGGGAAATTACTATATGGGGCAGTGTGGGGGAAATTACTATATGGGGCAGTGTGGGGGAAATTACTATATGGGGCAGTGTGGGGGAAATTACTATATGGGGCAGTGTGGAGGAAATTACTATATGGGGCAGTGTGGGGGAAATTACTATATGGGGCAGTGTGGGGGATATTACTATATGGGGCAGTGTGGGGGAAATTACTATATGGGGCAGTGTGGAGGAAATTACTATATGGAGCAGTGTGGGGGAAATTACTATATGGGGGCAGTGTGGGGGAAATTACTATATGGGGCAGTGTGGGGAAATTACTATATGGGGGCAGTGTGGGGGAAATTACTATATGGGGCAGTGTGGGGGGAATTACTATATGGGGCAGTGTGGGGGAAATTACTATATGGGGGCAGTGTGGGGGGAATTACTATATGGGGCAGTGTGGGGGAAATTACTATATGGGGCAGTGTGGGGGAATTACTATATGGGGCAGTGTGGGGGAAATTACTATATGGGGGCAGTGTGGGGGGAATTACTATATGGAGCAGTGTGGGGGAAATTACTTTATGGGGGCAGTGTGGGGAAAATTACTATATGGAGCAGTGTAGAGGAAATTACTGTATGGGGGTAGTGTGGGGGAAGTTACTGTATAGGGGCAGTGTGGGGGAAATTACTATATGGGGCAGTGTGGGGGAAATTACTATATGGGGGCAGTGTGGGGGAAATTACTATATGGGGGCAGTGTGGGGGAAATTACTATATGGGGGCAGTGTGGGGGAAATTACTATATGGGGGCAGTGTGGGGGAAATTACTATATGGGGCAGTGTGGGGGAAATTACTATATGGGGTAGTGTGGGGGAAATTACTATATGGGGCAGTGTGCGGGAAATTACTATATGGGGCAGTGTGGGGGGAAATTACTATATGGGGCAGTGTGGGGGAAATTACTATATGGGGCAGTGTGGGGGGAAATTACTATATGGGGCAGTGTGGGGGAAATTACTATAGGGGGCAGTGTGGGGGAAATTACTATATGGGACAGTGTGGGGGAAGTTACTGTATAGGGGCAGTGTGGGGGAAATTACTATATGGGGCAGTGTGGGGGAAATTACTATATGGGGCAGTGTGGGGGGAATTACTATATGGGGCAGTGTGGGGAAATTACTATATGGGGCAGTGTGGGGGAAATTACTATATGGGGCAGTGTGGAGGAAATTACTATATGGGGCAGTGTGAAGGAAATTACTATATGGGGCAGTGTGGGGGAAATTACTATATGGAGCAGTGTGGGGGAAATTACTGTATGGGGCAGTGTGGGCGAAATTACTATATGGGGTAGTGTGGGGGGAATTACTATATGGGGCAGTGTGGGGAAATTACTATATGGGGTAGTGTGGGGGAAATTACTATATGGGGCAGTGTGCGGGAAATTACTATATGGGGCAGTGTGGGGGGAAATTACTATATGGGGCAGTGTGGGGGAAATTACTATATGGGGCAGTGTGGGGGGAAATTACTATATGGGGCAGTGTGGGGGAAATTACTATATGGGGCAGTGTGGGGGAAATTACTATATGGGGGCAGTGTGGAGGAAATTACTATATGGGGCAGTGTGAAGGAAATTACTATATGGGGGCAGTGTGGGGGAAATTACTATATGGAGCAGTGTGGGGGAAATTACTGTATGGGGCAGTGTGGGGGAAATTACCATATGGGGTAGTGTGGGGGGAATTACTATATGGGGCAGTGTGGGGAAATTACTATATGGGGGCAGTGTGGGGGAAATTACTATATGGGGCAGTGTGGGGGGAATTACTATATGGGGCAGTGTGGGGGAAATTACTATATGGGGGCAGTGTGGGGGGAATTACTATATGGGGCAGTGTGGGGGAAATTACTATATGGGGCAGTGTGGGGGAAATTACTATATGGGGCAGTGTGGGGGAAATTACTATATGGGGCAGTGTGGGGGAAATTACTATATGGGGCAGTGTGGGGGAAATTACTATATGGGGGCAGTGTGGGGGGAATTACTATATGGGGCAGTGTGGGGGAAATTACTATATGGGGGCAGTGTGGAGGAAATTACTATATGGGGGCAGTGTGGGGGGAAATTACTATATGGGGCAGTGTGGGGGAAATTACTATATGGGGCAGTGTGGGGGAAATTACTATATGGGGGCAGTGTGGAGGAAATTACTATATGGGGCAGTGTGAAGGAAATTACTATATGGGGGCAGTGTGGGGGAAATTACTATATGGAGCAGTGTGGGGGAAATTACTGTATGGGGCAGTGTGGGGGAAATTACTATATGGGGCAGTGTGGGGGGAATTACTATATGGGGCAGTGTGGGGAAATTACTATATGGGGGCAGTGTGGGGGAAATTACTATATGGGGCAGTGTGGGGGGAATTACTATATGGGGGCAGTGTGGGGGAAATTACTATATGGGGCAGTGTGGGGGGAATTACTATATGGGGCAGTGTGGGGGAAATTACTATATGGGGCAGTGTGGGGGAAATTACTATATGGGGCAGTGTGGGGGAAATTACTATATGGGGCAGTGTGGGGGAAATTACTATATGGGGCAGTGTGGGGGAAATTACTATATGGGGGCAGTGTGGGGGGAATTACTATATGGGGCAGTGTGGGGGAAATTACTATATGGGGCAGTGTGGGGGGAATTACTATATGGGGCAGTGTGGGGGAAGTTACTGTATAGGGGCAGTGTGGGG